>NC_081182.1:98235650-98479198 GCF_029867415.1 Vicia villosa
TAACACATTTTTTTAATAAAATATTTTTGTTTACTTATATTATAAGTAAAAGTTACCCTAAATCTGACTTGTATAATCTATTTCCTGTTAACTACTAACATATTTTTCATTTTTTTCCGTATATTTTATGTTAAAGTAATGTTCGACTGACTTTTTTTCATCATTTTTTGGTATCTATTTGTGAATATCATATACTTTTTGTAATTTATGTTAAAGATTAAGTTAGTTGTATTTTAAAACTCAGGATTTCCATTCATCAAAGAAACTCAAGGATTGCAATGGATCCCTTGCTTAAGGAATGTTTCCAGTATACTGAAATTCAGCAACTTACACTACACTCATGTAAATATTTTTGTCAGTTTATTTTTTTATTTTTTTATATACAATGATTCAAGTTTATTTGTTACTCAAACAAAGACCTATGTTTTTGGTGCATGTGCTTGGAAATAGTGGACAAGCTGAGTCTTCCATTTCTATTATACATAAATTGAAATTGAAGCCAGCTAAGGAAATTGAAGAGATCAGTGATAAAAATGGAGTTTGCAAAATAAAGTCAGTAACAAAGAGGACGCCTCCTCCTACATATGAACAAAAATTTGTAAAAGTAAATTATGAATATTCCTAATTAAATTAGAACTTTAAATATAGGCAGTAACTTGTGCTTACATTTTTATTTTATTTTTTTAAGATCTACCAATTTAGATTTCGTTCGGAGAATGCTCCCATTATAAAGGCTAAATAATTAGCATTAAAGACTTCTCTTGTAATCGCTAAAAAGAGAAAGGATTAAGAACGTTTTACTTGGAATCTAAATCAAATATCATTGATGAGGTATTTTATTTTATTACTTTGTACTTCCTATTACTCTGTATAAATTTAAAAGTGTATGACATAGCTGTTTATTCTAGTGTGATGCTGGGAATGTGCCTAAATTTCCAAATATGGAAGATTACACCAAAGAGTTGTACACTCATGCCTTGACACTCAATAAAACATTTGAAAATTTTATATGTGTAAACTTGGTAATAAATATCATTACAAATAATTTTTATTCTGTTTAAGAATTTTTTTTCATTATAATTACACCGAGTGTTTTTCTTTTAATATTGACAAGAGTTAGTACGTTCTTCTTATATAGAAAAAGATGCTTTCAATGCAGTTTATCTTACAGGTTGTGATCTTTAGAACTTATCATCTAATTTGTTATATTTTTGAAAATCACCATGTATTAATGATATTTGGTTATTTGAATTCATATAGTTTTTTTTACACAAATTTGAATTCATATAGTTATAACCCTAAGATGTTACATTTCTCCATACCTTAAGGGTAATTTTTTTATTATTATTTTAATTAGATAATTTAGCACAATTTGTTCATTTTATTTACGTTTATTTTTACCATGTATATATTTAACGTAGGACTCTTATGTTGTGAGAGTTGCTGATTTTGTATCTGCATGAACCATTTTTAATGCAAGGGCTGCTGTCCTGGTTTATCTAGGGCATCAAAATGACTTGATTGCAATGGTAATCCTATTATTATAAGACAATTATTTTTCATTTCATAATTATTGCAAATTATTTCTTATTGCAATGGTGTTCTGATTTACATATGATAATTATTATTCTGTTTTATTCAGATCTAAAGTCGTGAAGGGCTTTGTCTTATATTATATGGGGATATTGTAGTTTTTAAGGCTTTCATTCTCGGAATGAAAGTGGCAATGTCACACCATTACAAAACATTCTCATCGAGGGTACATCGATTTACAAGTTAACTTACACGCTAGATGACATTGTTTCTGACCTGGCACCCTTGCATGTTTCCGCCTTTGAACAAAGGAAATTGTTTAAAAAATTATTTTTGTTCTATAACTGAGAATGGTGCAAACCTAAAGCATTAATTAGTAATGGCTCAGGCTTTTTCGAGTTCATATCTGTCTAAATTTCTTTATTATGCAATGCTATATAATATTTTTTTGTTATTCGTTGTGTTACGATAATTAATTTTTTTTCCAGATAGGGAAGTTTTCGAAGGAGATGTGAACGTTGCGCACCCATGATTAACTCGTCGTTCGGTTTTATAGACTTACATAGAAAATATGCTGCTATATAGATTCTTTTACTTGCATACACGCAATTCTATTTACATCCATACATCGCCCCATTTTCCTACTCTTTTCTCACTCTTTCTTTGTTTTAACAATAGAGACAGTTGGGTGAATTCTTCTCGTTAACACATTTTTTTAATAAAATATTTTTGTTTACTTATATTATAAGTAAAAGTTACCCTAAATCTGACTTGTATAATCTATTTCCTGTTAACTACTAACACATTTTTCATTTTTTTCCGTATATTTTATGTTAAAGTAATGTTCGACTGACTTTTTTTCATCATTTTTTGGTATCTATTTGTGAATATCATATACTTTTTGTAATTTATGTTAAAGATTAAGTTAGTTGTATTTTAAAACTCAGGATTTCCATTCATCAAAGAAACTCAAGGATTGCAATGGATCCCTTGCTTAAGGAATGTTTCCAGTATACTGAAATTCAGCAACTTACACTACACTCATGTAAATATTTTTGTCAGTTTATTTTTTTATTTTTTTATATACAATGATTCAAGTTTATTTGTTACTCAAACAAAGACCTATGTTTTTGGTGCATGTGCTTGGAAATAGTGGACAAGCTGAGTCTTCCATTTCTATTATACATAAATTGAAATTGAAGCCAGCTAAGGAAATTGAAGAGATCAGTGATAAAAATGGAGTTTGCAAAATAAAGTCAGTAACAAAGAGGACGCCTCCTCCTACATATGAACAAAAATTTGTAAAAGTAAATTATGAATATTCCTAATTAAATTAGAACTTTAAATATAGGCAGTAACTTGTGCTTACATTTTTATTTTATTTTTTTAAGATCTACCAATTTAGATTTCGTTCGGAGAATGCTCCCATTATAAAGGCTAAATAATTAGCATTAAAGACTTCTCTTGTAATCGCTAAAAAGAGAAAGGATTAAGAACGTTTTACTTGGAATCTAAATCAAATATCATTGATGAGGTATTTTATTTTATTACTTTGTACTTCCTATTACTCTGTATAAATTTAAAAGTGTATGACATAGCTGTTTATTCTAGTGTGATGCTGGGAATGTGCCTAAATTTCCAAATATGGAAGATTACACCAAAGAGTTGTACACTCATGCCTTGACACTCAATAAAACATTTGAAAATTTTATATGTGTAAACTTGGTAATAAATATCATTACAAATAATTTTTATTCTGTTTAAGAATTTTTTTTCATTATAATTACACCGAGTGTTTTTCTTTTAATATTGACAAGAGTTAGTACGTTCTTCTTATATAGAAAAAGATGCTTTCAATGCAGTTTATCTTACAGGTTGTGATCTTTAGAACTTATCATCTAATTTGTTATATTTTTGAAAATCACCATGTATTAATGATATTTGGTTATTTGAATTCATATAGTTTTTTTTTACACAAATTTGAATTCATATAGTTATAACCCTAAGATGTTACATTTCTCCATACCTTAAGGGTAATTTTTTTATTATTATTTTAATTAGATAATTTAGCACAATTTGTTCATTTTATTTACGTTTATTTTTACCATGTATATATTTAACGTAGGACTCTTATGTTGTGAGAGTTGCTGATTTTGTATCTGCATGAACCATTTTTAATGCAAGGGCTGCTGTCCTGGTTTATCTAGGGCATCAAAATGACTTGATTGCAATGGTAATCCTATTATTATAAGACAATTATTTTTCATTTCATAATTATTGCAAATTATTTCTTATTGCAATGGTGTTCTGATTTACATATGATAATTATTATTCTGTTTTATTCAGATCTAAAGTCGTGAAGGGCTTTGTCTTATATTATATGGGGATATTGTAGTTTTTAAGGCTTTCATTCTCGGAATGAAAGTGGCAATGTCACACCATTACAAAACATTCTCATCGAGGGTACATCGATTTACAAGTTAACTTACACGCTAGATGACATTGTTTCTGACCTGGCACCCTTGCATGTTTCCGCCTTTGAACAAAGGAAATTGTTTAAAAAATTATTTTTGTTCTATAACTGAGAATGGTGCAAACCTAAAGCATTAATTAGTAATGGCTCAGGCTTTTTCAAGTTCATATCTGTCTAAATTTCTTTATTATGCAATGCTATATAATATTTTTTTGTTATTCGTTGTGTTACGATAATTAATTTTTTTTCCAGATAGGGAAGTTTTCGAAGGAGATGTGAACGTTGCGCACCCATGATTAACTCGTCGTTCGGTTTTATAGACTTACATAGAAAATATGCTGCTATATAGATTCTTTTACTTGCATACACGCAATTCTATTTACATCCATACATCGCCCCATTTTCCTACTCTTTTCTCACTCTTTCTTTGTTTTAACAATAGAGACAGTTGGGTGAATTCTTCTCGTTAGCACATTTTTTTAATAAAATATTTTTGTTTACTTATATTATAAGTAAAAGTTACCCTAAATCTGACTTGTATAATCTATTTCCTGTTAACTACTAACACATTTTTCATTTTTTTCCGTATATTTTATGTTAAAGTAATGTTCGACTGACTTTTTTTCATCATTTTTTGGTATCTATTTGTGAATATCATATACTTTTTGTAATTTATGTTAAAGATTAAGTTAGTTGTATTTTAAAACTCAGGATTTCCATTCATCAAAGAAACTCAAGGATTGCAATGGATCCCTTGCTTAAGGAATGTTTCCAGTATACTGAAATTCAGCAACTTACACTACACTCATGTAAATATTTTTGTCAGTTTATTTTTTTATTTTTTTATATACAATGATTCAAGTTTATTTGTTACTCAATCAAAGACCTATGTTTTTGGTGCATGTGCTTGGAAATAGTGGACAAGCTGAGTCTTCAATTTCTATTATACATAAATTGAAATTGAAGCCAGCTAAGGAAATTGAAGAGATCAGTGATAAAAATGGAGTTTGCAAAATAAAGTCAGTAACAAAGAGGACGCCTCCTCCTACATATGAACAAAAATTTGTAAAAGTAAATTATGAATATTCCTAATTAAATTAGAACTTTAAATATAGGCAGTAACTTGTGCTTACATTTTTATTTTATTTTTTTAAGATCTACCAATTTAGATTTCGTTCGGAGAATGCTCCCATTATAAAGGCTAAATAATTAGCATTAAAGACTTCTCTTGTAATCGCTAAAAAGAGAAAGGATTAAGAACGTTTTACTTGGAATCTAAATCAAATATCATTGATGAGGTATTTTATTTTATTACTTTGTACTTCCTATTACTCTGTATAAATTTAAAAGTGTATGACATAGCTATTTATTCTAGTGTGATGCTGGGAATGTGCCTAAATTTCCGAATATGGAAGATTACACCAAAGAGTTGTACACTCATGCCTTGACACTCAATAAAACATTTGAAAATTTTATATGTGTAAACTTGGTAATAAATATCATCACAAATAATTTTTATTCTGTTTAAGAATTTTTTTTCATTATAATTACACCGAGTGTTTTTCTTTTAATATTGACAAGAGTTAGTACGTTCTTCTTATATAGAAAAAGATGCTTTCAATGCAGTTTATCTTACAGGTTGTGATCTTTAGAACTTATCATCTAATTTGTTATATTTTTGAAAATCACCATGTATTAATGATATTTGGTTATTTGAATTCATATAGTTTTTTTTTACACAAATTTGAATTCATATAGTTATAACCCTAAGATGTTACATTTCTCCATACCTTAAGGGTAATTTTTTTATTATTATTTTAATTAGATAATTTAGCACAATTTGTTCATTTTATTTACGTTTATTTTTACCATGTATATATTTAACGTAGGACTCTTATGTTGTGAGAGTTGCTGATTTTGTATCTGCATGAACCATTTTTAATGGAAGGGCTGCTGTCCTGGTTTATCTAGGGCATCAAAATGACTTGATTGCAATGGTAATCCTATTATTATAAGACAATTATTTTTCATTTCATAATTATTGCAAATTATTTCTTATTGCAATGGTGTTCTGATTTACATATGATAATTGTTATTCTGTTTTATTCAGATCTAAAGTCGTGAAGGGCTTTGTCTTATATTATATGGGGATATTGTAGTTTTTAAGGCTTTCATTCTCGGAATGAAAGTGGCAATGTCACACCATTACAAAACATTCTCATCGAGGGTACATCGATTTACAAGTTAACTTACACGCTAGATGACATTGTTTCTGACCTGGCACCCTTGCATGTTTCCGCCTTTGAACAAAGGAAATTGTTTAAAAAATTATTTTTGTTCTATAACTGAGAATGGTGCAAACCTAAAGCATTAATTAGTAATGGCTCAGGCTTTTTCAAGTTCATATCTGTCTAAATTTCTTTATTATGCAATGCTATATAATATTTTTTTGTTATTCGTTGTGTTACGATAATTAATTTTTTTTCCAGATAGGGAAGTTTTCGAAGGAGATGTGAACGTTGCGCACCCATGATTAACTCGTCGTTCGGTTTTATAGACTTACATAGAAAATATGCTGCTATATAGATTCTTTTACTTGCATACACGCAATTCTATTTACATCCATACATCGCCCCATTTTCCTACTCTTTTCTCACTCTTTCTTTGTTTTAACAATAGAGACAGTTGGGTGAATTCTTCTCGTTAGCACATTTTTTTAATAAAATATTTTTGTTTACTTATATTATAAGTAAAAGTTACCCTAAATCTGACTTGTATAATCTATTTCCTGTTAACTACTAACACATTTTTCATTTTTTTTCCGTATATTTTATGTTAAAGTAATGTTCGACTGACTTTTTTTCATCATTTTTTGGTATCTATTTGTGCATATCATATACTTTTTGTAATTTATGTTAAAGATTAAGTTAGTTGTATTTTAAAACTCAGGATTTCCATTCATCAAAGAAACTCAAGGATTGCAATGGATCCCTTGCTTAAGGAATGTTTCCAGTATACTGAAATTCAGCAACTTACACTACACTCATGTAAATATTTTTGTCAGTTTATTTTTTTATTTTTTTATATACAATGATTCAAGTTTATTTGTTACTCAATCAAAGACCTATGTTTTTGGTGCATGTGCTTGGAAATAGTGGACAAGCTGAGTCTTCAATTTCTATTATACATAAATTGAAATTGAAGCCAGCTAAGGAAATTGAAGAGATCAGTGATAAAAATGGAGTTTGCAAAATAAAGTCAGTAACAAAGAGGACGCCTCCTCCTACATATGAACAAAAATTTGTAAAAGTAAATTATGAATATTCCTAATTAAATTAGAACTTTAAATATAGGCAGTAACTTGTGCTTACATTTTTATTTTATTTTTTTAAGATCTACCAATTTAGATTTCGTTCGGAGAATGCTCCCATTATAAAGGCTAAATAATTAGCATTAAAGACTTCTCTTGTAATCGCTAAAAAGAGAAAGGATTAAGAACGTTTTACTTGGAATCTAAATCAAATATCATTGATGAGGTATTTTATTTTATTACTTTGTACTTCCTATTACTCTGTATAAATTTAAAAGTGTATGACATAGCTATTTATTCTAGTGTGATGCTGGGAATGTGCCTAAATTTCCGAATATGGAAGATTACACCAAAGAGTTGTACACTCATGCCTTGACACTCAATAAAACATTTGAAAATTTTATATGTGTAAACTTGGTAATAAATATCATCACAAATAATTTTTATTCTGTTTAAGAATTTTTTTTCATTATAATTACACCGAGTGTTTTTCTTTTAATATTGACAAGAGTTAGTACGTTCTTCTTATATAGAAAAAGATGCTTTCAATGCAGTTTATCTTACAGGTTGTGATCTTTAGAACTTATCATCTAATTTGTTATATTTTTGAAAATCACCATGTATTAATGATATTTGGTTATTTGAATTCATATAGTTTTTTTTTACACAAATTTGAATTCATATAGTTATAACCCTAAGATGTTACATTTCTCCATACCTTAAGGGTAATTTTTTTATTATTATTTTAATTAGATAATTTAGCACAATTTGTTCATTTTATTTACGTTTATTTTTACCATGTATATATTTAACGTAGGACTCTTATGTTGTGAGAGTTGCTGATTTTGTATCTGCATGAACCATTTTTAATGGAAGGGCTGCTGTCCTGGTTTATCTAGGGCATCAAAATGACTTGATTGCAATGGTAATCCTATTATTATAAGACAATTATTTTTCATTTCATAATTATTGCAAATTATTTCTTATTGCAATGGTGTTCTGATTTACATATGATAATTGTTATTCTGTTTTATTCAGATCTAAAGTCGTGAAGGGCTTTGTCTTATATTATATGGGGATATTGTAGTTTTTAAGGCTTTCATTCTCGGAATGAAAGTGGCAATGTCACACCATTACAAAACATTCTCATCGAGGGTACATCGATTTACAAGTTAACTTACACGCTAGATGACATTGTTTCTGACCTGGCACCCTTGCATGTTTCCGCCTTTGAACAAAGGAAATTGTTTAAAAAATTATTTTTGTTCTATAACTGAGAATGGTGCAAACCTAAAGCATTAATTAGTAATGGCTCAGGCTTTTTCAAGTTCATATCTGTCTAAATTTCTTTATTATGCAATGCTATATAATATTTTTTTGTTATTCGTTGTGTTACGATAATTAATTTTTTTTCCAGATAGGGAAGTTTTCGAAGGAGATGTGAACGTTGCGCACCCATGATTAACTCGTCGTTCGGTTTTATAGACTTACATAGAAAATATGCTGCTATATAGATTCTTTTACTTGCATACACGCAATTCTATTTACATCCATACATCGCCCCATTTTCCTACTCTTTTCTCACTCTTTCTTTGTTTTAACAATAGAGACAGTTGGGTGAATTCTTCTCGTTAGCACATTTTTTTAATAAAATATTTTTGTTTACTTATATTATAAGTAAAAGTTACCCTAAATCTGACTTGTATAATCTATTTCCTGTTAACTACTAACACATTTTTCATTTTTTTTCCGTATATTTTATGTTAAAGTAATGTTCGACTGACTTTTTTTCATCATTTTTTGGTATCTATTTGTGCATATCATATACTTTTTGTAATTTATGTTAAAGATTAAGTTAGTTGTATTTTAAAACTCAGGATTTCCATTCATCAAAGAAACTCAAGGATTGCAATGGATCCCTTGCTTAAGGAATGTTTCCAGTATACTGAAATTCAGCAACTTACACTACACTCATGTAAATATTTTTGTCAGTTTATTTTTTTATTTTTTTATATACAATGATTCAAGTTTATTTGTTACTCAATCAAAGACCTATGTTTTTGGTGCATGTGCTTGGAAATAGTGGACAAGCTGAGTCTTCAATTTCTATTATACATAAATTGAAATTGAAGCCAGCTAAGGAAATTGAAGAGATCAGTGATAAAAATGGAGTTTGCAAAATAAAGTCAGTAACAAAGAGGACGCCTCCTCCTACATATGAACAAAAATTTGTAAAAGTAAATTATGAATATTCCTAATTAAATTAGAACTTTAAATATAGGCAGTAACTTGTGCTTACATTTTTATTTTATTTTTTTAAGATCTACCAATTTAGATTTCGTTCGGAGAATGCTCCCATTATAAAGGCTAAATAATTAGCATTAAAGACTTCTCTTGTAATCGCTAAAAAGAGAAAGGATTAAGAACGTTTTACTTGGAATCTAAATCAAATATCATTGATGAGGTATTCTATTTTATTACTTTGTACTTCCTATTACTCTGTATAAATTTAAAAGTGTATGACATAGCTGTTTATTCTAGTGTGATGCTGGGAATGTGCCTAAATTTCCGAATATGGAAGATTACACGAAAGAGTTGTACACTCATGCCTTGACACTCAATAAAACATTTGAAAATTTTATATGTGTAAACTTGGTAATAAATATCATTACAAATTATTTTTATTCTGTTTAAGAATTTTTTTTCATTATAATTACACCGAGTGTTTTTCTTTTAATATTGACAAGAGTTAGTACGTTCTTCTTATATAGAAAAAGATGCTTTCAATGCAGTTTATCTTACAGGTTGTGATCTTTAGAACTTATCATCTAATTTGTTATATTTTTGAAAATCACCATGTATTAATGATATTTGGTTATTTGAATTCATATTGTTTTTTTTAACACAAATTTGAATTCATATAGTTATAACCCTAAGATGTTACATTTCTCCATACCTTAAGGGTAATTTTTTTATTATTATTTTAATTAGATAATTTAGCACAATTTGTTCATTTTATTTACGTTTATTTTTACCATGTATATATTTAACGTAGGACTCTTATGTTGTGAGAGTTGCTGATTTTGTATCTGCATGAACCATTTTTAATGGAAGGGCTGCTGTCCTGGTTTATCTAGGGCATCAAAATGACTTGATTGCAATGGTAATCCTATTATTATAAGACAATTATTTTTCATTTCATAATTATTGCAAATTATTTCTTATTGCAATGGTGTTCTGATTTACATATGATAATTGTTATTCTGTTTTATTCAGATCTAAAGTCGTGAAGGGCTTTGTCTTATATTATATGGGGATATTGTAGTTTTTAAGGCTTTCATTCTCGGAATGAAAGTGGCAATGTCACACCATTACAAAACATTCTCATCGAGGGTACATCGATTTACAAGTTAACTTACACGCTAGATGACATTGTTTCTGACCTGGCACCCTTGCATGTTTCCGCCTTTGAACAAAGGAAATTGTTTAAAAAATTATTTTTGTTCTATAACTGAGAATGGTGCAAACCTAAAGCATTAATTAGTAATGGCTCAGGCTTTTTCAAGTTCATATCTGTCTAAATTTCTTTATTATGCATTGCTATATAATATTTTTTTTGTTATTCGTTGTGTTACGATAATTAATTTTTTTTCCAGATAGGGAAGTTTTCGAAGGAGATGTGAACGTTGCGCACCCATGATTAATTCGTCGTTCGGTTTTATAGACTTACATAGAAAATATGCTGCTATATAGATTCTTTTACTTGCATACACGCAATTCTATTTACATCCATACATCGCCCCATTTTCCTACTCTTTTCTCACTCTTTCTTTGTTTTAACAATAGAGACAGTTGGGTGAATTCTTCTCGTTAGCACATTTTTTTAATAAAATATTTTTGTTTACTTATATTATAAGTAAAAGTTACCCTAAATCTGACTTGTATAATCTATTTCCTGTTAACTACTAACATATTTTTCATTTTTTTTTCCGTATATTTTATGTTAAAGTAATGTTCGACTGACTTTTTTTCATCATTTTTTGGTATCTATTTGTGCATATCATATACTTTTTGTAATTTATGTTAAAGATTAAGTTAGTTGTATTTTAAAACTCAGGATTTCCATTCATCAAAGAAACTCAAGGATTGCAATGGATCCCTTGCTTAAGGAATGTTTCCAGTATACTGAAATTCAGCAACTTACACTACACTCATGTAAATATTTTTGTCAGTTTAATTATTTTTTTTTTATATACAATGATTCAAGTTTATTTGTTACTCAAACAAAGACCTATGTTTTTGGTGCATGTGCTTGGAAATAGTGGACAAGCTGAGTCTTCCATTTCTATTATACATAAATTGAAATTGAAGCCAGCTAAGGAAATTGAAGAGATCAGTGATAAAAATGGAGTTTGCAAAATAAAGTCAGTAACAAAGAGGACGCCTCCTCCTACATATGAACAAAAATTTGTAAAAGTAAATTATGAATATTCCTAATTAAATTAGAACTTTAAATATAGGCAGTAACTTGTGCTTACATTTTTATTTTATTTTTTTAAGATCTACCAATTTAGATTTCGTTCGGAGAATGCTCCCATTATAAAGGCTAAATAATTAGCATTAAAGACTTCTCTTGTAATCGCTAAAAAGAGAAAGGATTAAGAACGTTTTACTTGGAATCTAAATCAAATATCATTGATGAGGTATTCTATTTTATTACTTTGTACTTCCTATTACTCTGTATAAATTTAAAAGTGTATGACATAGCTGTTTATTCTAGTGTGATGCTGGGAATGTGCCTAAATTTCCGAATATGGAAGATTACACGAAAGAGTTGTACACTCATGCCTTGACACTAAATAAAACATTTAAAAATTTTATATGTGTAAACTTGATAATAAATATCATTACAAATTATTTTTATTCTGTTTAAGAATTTTTTTTCATTATAATTACACCGAGTGTTTTTCTTTTAATATTGACAAGAGTTAGTACGTTCTTCTTATATAGAAAAAGATGCTTTCAATGCAGTTTATCTTACAGGTTGTGATCTTTAGAACTTATCATCTAATTTGTTATATTTTTGAAAATCACCATGTATTAATGATATTTGGTTATTTGAATTCATATTGTTTTTTTTAACACAAATTTGAATTCATATAGTTATAACCCTAAGATGTTACATTTCTCCATACCTTAAGGGTAATTTTTTTATTATTATTTTAATTAGATAATTTAGCACAATTTGTTCATTTTATTTACGTTTATTTTTACCATGTATATATTTAACGTAGGACTCTTATGTTGTGAGAGTTGCTGATTTTGTATCTGCATGAACCATTTTTAATGCAAGGGCTGCTGTCCTGGTTTATCTAGGGCATTAAAATGATTTGATTGCAATGGTAATCCTATTATTATAAGACAATTATTTTTCATTTCATAATTATTGCAAATTATTTCTTATTGCAATGGTGTTCTGATTTACATATGATAATTATTATTCTGTTTTATTCAGATCTAAAGTCGTGAAGGGCTTTGTCTTATATTATATGGGGATATTGTAGTTTTTAAGGCTTTCATTCTCGGAATGAAAGTGGCAATGTCACACCATTACAAAACATTCTCATCGAGGGTACATCGATTTACAAGTTAACTTACACGCTAGATGACATTGTTTCTGACCTGGCACCCTTGCAAGTTTCCGCCTTTGAACAAAGGAAATTGTTTAAAAAATTATTTTTGTTCTATAACTGAGAATGGTGCAATCCTAAAGCATTAATTAGTAATGGCTCAGGCTTTTTCAAGTTCATATCTGTCTAAATTTCTTTATTATGCATTGCTATATAATATTTTTTTTGTTATTCGTTGTGTTACGATAATTAATTTTTTTTCCAGATAGGGAAGTTTTCGAAGGAGATGTGAACGTTGCGCACCCATGATTAATTCGTCGTTCGGTTTTATAGACTTACATAGAAAATATGCTGCTATATAGATTCTTTTACTTGCATACACGCAATTCTATTTACATCCATACATCGCCCCATTTTCCTACTCTTTTCTCACTCTTTCTTTGTTTTAACAATAGAGACAGTTGGGAGAATTCTTCTCATTAGCACATTTTTTTAATAAAATATTTTTGTTTACTTATATTATAAGTAAAAGTTACCCTAAATCTGACTTGTATAATCTATTTCCTGTTAACTACTAACACATTTTTCATTTTTTTTCCGTATATTTTATGTTAAAGTAATGTTCGACTGACTTTTTTTCATCATTTTTTGGTATCTATTTGTGCATATCATATACTTTTTGTAATTTATGTTAAAGATTAACTTAGTTGTATTTTAAAACTCAGGATTTCCATTCATCAAAGAAACTCAAGGATTGCAATGGATCCCTTGCTTAAGGAATGTTTCCAGTATACTGAAATTCAGCAACTTACACATTTTTGTCAGTTTATTTTTTTATTTTTTTATATACAATGATTCAAGTTTATTTGTTACTCAAACAAAGACCTATGTTTTTGGTGCATGTGCTTGGAAATAGTGGACAAGCTGAGTCTTCCATTTCTATTATACATAAATTGAAGTTGAAGCCAGCTAAGGAAATTGAAGAGATCAGTGATAAAAATGGTGTTTGCAAAATAAAGTCAGTAACAAAGAGGACGCCTCCTCCTACATATGGACAAAAATTTGTAAAAGTAAATTATGAATATTCCTAATTAAATTAGAACTTTAAATATAGGCAGTAACTTGTGCTTACATTTTTATTTTATTTTTTTAAGATCTACCAATTTAGATTTCGTTCGGAGAATGCTCCCATTATAAAGGCTAAATAATTAGCATTAAAGACTTCTCTTGTAATCGCTAAAAAGAGAAAGGATTAAGAACGTTTTACTTGGAATCTAAATCAAATATCATTGATGAGGTATTCTATTTTATTACTTTGTACTTCCTATTACTCTGTATAAATTTAAAAGTGTATGACATAGCTGTTTATTCTAGTGTGATGCTGGGAATGTGCCTAAATTTCCGAATATGGAAGATTACACGAAAGAGTTGTACACTCATGCCTTGACACTCAATAAAACATTTGAAAATTTTATATGTGTAAACTTGATAATAAATATCATTACAAATTATTTTTATTCTGTTTAAGAATTTTTTTTCATTATAATTACACCGAGTGTTTTTCTTTTAATATAGACAAGAGTTAGTACGTTCTTCTTATATAGAAAAAGATGCTTTCAATGCAGTTTATCTTACAGGTTGTGATCTTTAGAACTTATCATCTAATTTGTTATATTTTTGAAAATCACCATGTATTAATGATATTTGGTTATTTGAATTCATATTGTTTTTTTTAACACAAATTTGAATTCATATGGTTATAACCCTAAGATGTTACATTTCTCCATACCTTAAGGGTAATTTTTTTATTATTATTTTAATTAGATAATTTAGCACAATTTGTTCATTTTATTTACGTTTATTTTTACCATGTATATATTTAACGTAGGACTCTTATGTTGTGAGAGTTGCTGATTTTGTATCTGCATGAACCATTTTTAATGCAAGGGCTGCTGTCCTGGTTTATCTAGGGCATTAAAATGATTTGATTGCAATGGTAATCCTATTATTATAAGACAATTATTTTTCATTTCATAATTATTGCAAATTATTTCTTATTGCAATGGTGTTCTGATTTACATATGATAATTATTATTCTGTTTTATTCAGATCTAAAGTCGTGAAGGGCTTTGTCTTATATTATATGGGGATATTGTAGTTTTTAAGGCTTTCATTCTCGGAATGAAAGTGGCAATGTCACACCATTACAAAACATTCTCATCGAGGGTACATCGATTTACAAGTTAACTTACACGCTAGATGACATTGTTTCTGACCTGGCACCCTTGCATGTTTCCGCCTTTGAACAAAGGAAATTGTTTAAAAAATTATTTTTGTTCTATAACTGAGAATGGTGCAATCCTAAAGCATTAATTAGTAATGGCTCAGGCTTTTTCAAGTTCATATCTGTCTAAATTTCTTTATTATGCATTGCTATATAATATTTTTTTTGTTATTCGTTGTGTTACGATAATTAATTTTTTTTCCAGATAGGGAAGTTTTCGAAGGAGATGTGAACGTTGCGCACCCATGATTAATTCGTCGTTCGGTTTTATAGACTTACATAGAAAATATGCTGCTATATAGATTCTTTTACTTGCATACACGCAATTCTATTTACATCCATACATCGCCCCATTTTCCTACTCTTTTCTCACTCTTTCTTTGTTTTAACAATAGAGACAGTTGGGAGAATTCTTCTCATTAGCACATTTTTTTAATAAAATATTTTTGTTTACTTATATTATAAGTAAAAGTTACCCTAAATCTGACTTGTATAATCTATTTCCTTTTAACTACTAACACATTTTTCATTTTTTTTCCGTATATTTTATGTTAAAGTAATGTTCGACTGACTTTTTTTCATCATTTTTTGGTATCTATTTGTGCATATCATATACTTTTTGTAATTTATGTTAAAGATTAACTTAGTTGTATTTTAAAACTCAGGATTTCCATTCATCAAAGAAACTCAAGGATTGCAATGGATCCCTTGCTTAAGGAATGTTTCCAGTATACTGAAATTCAGCAACTTACACATTTTTGTCAGTTTATTTTTTTATTTTTTTATATACAATGATTCAAGTTTATTTGTTACTCAAACAAAGACCTATGTTTTTGGTGCATGTGCTTGGAAATAGTGGACAAGCTGAGTCTTCCATTTCTATTATACATAAATTGAAGTTGAAGCCAGCTAAGGAAATTGAAGAGATCAGTGATAAAAATGGTGTTTGCAAAATAAAGTCAGTAACAAAGAGGACGCCTCCTCCTACATATGGACAAAAATTTGTAAAAGTAAATTATGAATATTCCTAATTAAATTAGAACTTTAAATATAGGCAGTAACTTGTGCTTACATTTTTATTTTATTTTTTTAAGATCTACCAATTTAGATTTCGTTCGGAGAATGCTCCCATTATAAAGGCTAAATAATTAGCATTAAAGACTTCTCTTGTAATCGCTAAAAAGAGAAAGGATTAAGAACGTTTTACTTGGAATCTAAATCAAATATCATTGATGAGGTATTTTATTTTATTACTTTGTACTTCCTATTACTCTGTATAAATTTAAAAGTGTATGACATGGCTGTTTATTCTAGTGTGATGCTGGGAATGTGCCTAAATTTCCGAATATGGAAGATTACACCAAAGAGTTGTACACTCATGCCTTGACACTCAATAAAACATTTGAAAATTTTATATGTGTAAACTTGGTAATAAATATCATTACAAATTATTTTTATTCTGTTTAAGAATTTTTTTTCATTATAATTACACCGAGTGTTTTTCTTTTAATATTGACAAGAGTTAGTACGTTCTTTGTAACATCCCTGTTCACTTATTGTCCATAATCATGCTAATGTTAGTATTAAGGCATAATTATTATGATTTGTGATTGAGAAGTGGATTTAGATGGATTAGTAAGATAATGTGTGCTTAGTCTTTTGAAGATTAAGTGGAGGGCACATTAGTCTTTTTGATGGTGGACCATATAAGCCTAGAATCCTTCTCTCTAATTCATTTCTCCCCATTTCATTTTCTTTCTCCCACACATAGAAGAACAAAACCAGAAAACAAGAGCAAGAGGAGAAATCAGAATTTGAGAGGAGCAAGGAGGTAGAGAGAGATCGAGTCTAGGGGGAAAGGAAGAAGAGAAGTTCAAGTTCTACCTACAACATGCATGTGTGTGGAACTTGGTGACCATGGAGGAAGAACTATGCTCAAGTGTGAAGATCATCATCATCGTCGTCATCTTCTTTCTCAGCATCTCATTCTGTTTCATCATCATCAACAAGGTGAGTTCCATAGTTAGGACTTGGGTAAGAATTGGGGTTTTGTGATCAATTGCATGTTTGGGAACAAGGGTTAGAATGATAAATTGTTATTGCATGCTTGATTAATGATGGAGTATGTGTTCTTGAAGTGATAATACATGTATTAAATTGCTTTTACATGTTAGGGTTCGGATTGGAATGGATTAGAATGTGTTAGAACTGATCTTATGCAGTAAAAATGTCATTTTTGGCTCTGGTTCAGTGAGCAATCGATTGCACACCAATGCAAATCGATTGCACTATGAAAAATTAGCTTTCTGCGCTTCTGGTTCAGCGAGCAATCGATTGCACACCAGTGCAAATCGATTGCACACCAGTGCAAATCGATTGCACCTGACAGAAAATCATCCTTTTACTGTTTCGACCATAACTGGAGTTCCGTAACTCAGAATTGGGCGCCGTCGGAGGCATTGGAAAGCTAACGGAATGGGCTACGAGATGTCTAAGCTTCCACAACCTTAGCATACTTTTAAGTACTAATTAAACCCATGTGAATATTCTTGTATCGTGGTTACTAAACGATAATGCTCGAATAATTGATTTGTTAATCATTCTAAGGGCCTTGCTGCCCAAGTATTCCTTCAACTAGGTTGTAGGCATCGTGCAATGAGAAGTGATGGAAATCAAAGCTATCCATGTTCACCAAAATGTTGAGGTCTTATAGCTTGTGAAACTAACCATGTGAACCCAAAGGCGAGGTGGTCTTACTACATGGTGTGACTTGTGTATGTCGGTTAACAAAATATGGATATGGTAAGCTGAGCCTTAGGATACCTAAACCAAGATATATGAACATATTCTAGCCTGATATTCCCTCTTTCCTATCAAGCGACTTCTTCTGAAATTCTACAATCTAATGGTGTAGTAAGTATGTGACGAGGGGTTAGAGGACATACAAAAGGACAGTAACTGCGAGTAGGCACGTTACATATATGTTGGCTACTTCTTGTGAAGAAATTCCAAGGATGCCCCTGTGCCACATATATTGCAGGCATTCTCGGGCTTTGGTCTCGGGAATGGGTCGACTCCTTAGTTCAGGAGTTATTCTTCGGGGATGAACTCCCGGGGATGTGTACCTCACCTTCTCCTTTTGTTGTTTCCTTATGGGTGAATTTCTATGTGAGATTTGGACCCAGGAAATTGGACGAGTTGAATCATTGTAGCGATTCAATGTCGGTTCCATGGTTCTCTATAGTCATATGAGTTACTTACCATGTAGATTGAAAAGGTATGTTTTGGGGTCTTGTTTCGAGGGCAGATAGGCAGGTAAACCCGGAAGACCAGACCTTGAGGGTAGCTCCCGACAGAAGGTTGGCAGGTAAACCCGGAAGACCTATTCTGGAGGAAACATGTACCTAATATCCGAACATGTGATATGTTCTCAGAATATCTAATCGAATGGTTAGTGGACATTCAATCGTGGTGCTACGAGTTAACATGCTTTCCTGTACTGGATAGTGAGGAAACCTTAGGATCTGACATGGATCTGTAGTTGATGTATGTACCCTGTAGAGCCGAGAGAACCCATAAGATAGGGGAACTCACTGAGATTTAGTAATCTCACCCCATCCATCTTATTATTTTTCAGGTACCGTGCAAGATCGAGTTTTGCTAGATGCTTGGATCAAGAGCTTTTGACCAGATGCCGTGAAGACTGTGCCTGATCTTTTCTTCCGCTGTGTATTATTATCATTGTGTAGATATATTCATTGTATCCATCTTCAAGATGATTTTAAATGTATACATCTTATGTTATTATTCATGACTTTTGTATGTACTCAGTACCAGTTATTAGTATTCTGCTGATATGATTCTAGACACATATTAGTAGGGTGTTACAATTGGTATCAGAGCAGGTCGACCCTCGACCTAGCTGTGAGGCATCATTAGAAAACTTTTTTATTCCTCACAAGTGTGCGTTGCTGGCTCGATTCTACTGTCATGTTATTCAGTTGTTGAACTTGATCAACTCACCAACTGGGTACGTGATAGGCAGGATCGCGGCAGAGCCGCCACGAGGACGCGTTATCCCTAAAGTGACTCATGTGGCAACAGAATTCCAGTAGTAATTATGGAGAAATGTTGGACTTGGATAGTGTCACGTATGCAAGGTAGATGCGATGACAGTCTACACAAATGAAGCTAAGGAAGTTGGAAATTTCCAAAACACCTTTTGGGACAAAGTGATCCTTTCAGAGAGAGTGTATGTTAGAGGAGTTTGTTGAAGTGGTAGAAGTCGGTTAAGTTGGGAGTATGTTAGGATTGTCAGATGTAAGAGGAGAAATTGTCACAGAATAGTTGACAACCCAACTGTCGTGATATGGTCTAAGACGGCTGGAAGTTCCAAGACTTCGAATTGATGTAGTGAACCTACTCTGGAATCTCGATAGTAGTAAAGTAGATCCATGAAGCACCTGAGTAGGAATGGAGTAAGGGAATTCTGTGATAGAGCTGAACTTGAAGCCGCTAGGAATTCGTTACTCGAACATGGTGCCAGTAGCAGACATGGACAGAGAAACAGTTGGATGGAAGACCTTGGGAGTTGAACAGAGATATTGGATCTTTCTAAATACACTTGCCTAGGAAGTACGTGAAGGGGCAAGAGTATCACCTCCGACTTGTTCTGGTATACCTTAAGATATGAGTAGTTATCTAGTGAAGGGTTGGTAGAACGAGTGGGAGTAGTGACCTCCAATTTGGAAATCTGGGATATCTGATTGGGTGAAAAGAAACTACTGCATCTCGTTGTGTATTCTGAAATGCGTGAGTCCTAGAACTACGCTAGGCGGAAACTGAATGGAGGGATATGCAAAGGGCATCAATCCATGTTCCCTGCTAGTTATGAATCATTTAATCCCGAGTGAAGCCGTCAAGCTATGCTATGCATTGGGTACTTAGGTGAACTACACTAGTGGTTGTCTGAAGCATCGGTGAGTTGACCGCAGTATGTGACTGTTATTTGTAACCATGATATTCCTATATGGTGGGAGTTAACATTGAGAATCTCTCGTGCGTGCCCTGTGTGAGTGAGTACACACTTGGCATAGGAACTCGAACTGGATTTGTAGTGAGTCAGATCTAGTTTGTTGTGTTCAGTGGAGGTTAACCTTAAACATGTGACTAGAAGGATCTGAGTAGCGATGACCTCAGTTGAGACATGTTCAATCATCGTCGGTCGTGGCTATAGGATACGGGTGGGGATCGTTATATGCTACTGGGTAGGTTACTTGAATGCATGGACTCGGAGTGGGAACACCATGTTAGTACTACCAGATATGTATATCGCCACAGTATCGCTATCATGCACGAGGCGTGTGAGTCATTCTTTCCTGACAGATGTGGGACATGTTGATCTGGAACTCAAGGTAGGATGAGATTGGTATTCGTGAGACGCGGATCCATATTCTCATAAGGTATGAGGGATAAGAATCCATATGTTGCACTCGATGATTGAGGATTATGCGAGTAGGCGACGACAAGGTGGATTAAGTTCTGATACTACATTCTGATGAGACCTTGGGTGGTCGTGATCGCGTGAGAATTTTAGATTCTACATCTTGGATGCTCCTTGTTCAGTTGGAGTTAGTGAACCTTTATGCATATTTATGAGATGGGGATGTGTGTGTAATCATCATACTCCAACCAGCGCATTATGTGACTACTCATTAACATTGGTGATTAATGTTAGAATGGACGAAGTATGTCTTGGGTTACCTCGATGTGAGAAGTATCGAGGGGAGTATCTGTAGATCCTCAAAAGATAAATAATGTCAGTCTCAGAAAGCAGAGACACCTTGGTTTTGGGAGTGTCGTGAAATTTCAAAGGGGAATATCCAAGGCACAAAGTTTGATTCATTGCATTATGATATACACTTAACTGCTATAAATGATGCATTGGGGAATGCGACCGAAGGAGTCAGTTTAGTGCCAGTTTCGGAAATGAAAAGGCATTAGATGACAGTGTGGTTGAAGTGCGACTATGAAAGTATTGTTATATCGGTTAAGCCATATGGATTATGGGAAGTGTTGTCATGTCAGCGGTATGAAGTCGTATGGTTGAGAATAAACTATGGACAGGTTGACAAAGTTATTGTAGCAGCTGTATGATTCGGGAATTAGTAAAGTAACATGAATTCATTTTTGGCGAGTATTCAGTTTCAGAAGTTCGGAAAATGAAATGTATGACAAGGGTTGTATTCTAAGGAGAATTTTCCAAGGATGACGGAGTATTTAGCGACTTGATGTTAAGAACTACTCGACCTCGACTAGTAGTGTTGGTGAGTGTGGTTAAGACTCTAGCACGTATCATAATTGGAAGAATTATCATATTTGTATGATGTGGAAGTTGATAAGGAAAGACAAACTCATATTCATTAAGTATTCAGATTTAGATGTTTTGTAACCGTAGCATGCGACCAAGTTGTGTTTAAATGGACCTAACACAAAATGATGAGGCAGTTACTGATTTGGTCTTTGGGAAATGAGTATTCGACAATGATGCAGCCTGCAAATCGATTTGCATGAGGTGCAAATTGATTGCTGTCTGACTGGTAGTGGAAAATCAACAAGTTGTTTCTTATGATGACTTTATTGGTTTGACCCTAACTTGAGCAACACTATCAGATTGGCATATGGTTATTATTTCAGCTTGAGGTATACGGTGGGTGTATTAGTGAGTATCTGAAATGTAGAACGGTGCCACTTTAACAGAGTTGAGGATGTGATCGGAATTTGGAATAACAGGGATTCTATGAGGACTATTCGAGAAATAGCCAACATACAATATCATTAGGATTGGACTCATGATATGAGAAATACTACCTCATAATATACGCCATGAATGAGAGATTACTCGGAGGAGTTAGCTTAGTGGTAGAATTGATAAGATTTTAGGGGTTTCCATGGAGATATGTTGTAGTTTCAAGATGGAGCAACAAATCAGTGGAATTCTCAATGAGTATAAGAAACTAGTGACCAAGTGAGTAGCAACTCCATGATCAACGGAAAGATATGAGACTTGACATAGTATTATTGCGACTATGTCTGGTACACTTGTGAGCGTATGTGGAGAATTTGAGCGACGTTGCAAGTCAACCATTAGAGCTCACTCTTCATTGGCAAGATCTTGTGTGAAGTAGTTATCTATCAAGAAGGATTGTTGCAAGAATTGTACTCTCTTTTGGATTTTTGGCGTCAGTTGTCCCGACCAAGATCGAAGGGAACAAATGAGATCAGTAATGAAGCCACGGTCTGGAGGAAAGGGGATGAGTGTCAGAAGGACGGTAAGAAGTATCCTCAACCGTAATTAAGAGAAAATTCGAGGACGAATTTTAATTAAGGGGGGGAGAATGTAACATCCCTGTTCACTTATTGTCCATAATCATGCTAATGTTAGTATTAAGGCATAATTATTATGATTTGTGATTGAGAAGTGGATTTAGATGGATTAGTAAGATAATGTGTGCTTAGTCTTTTGAAGATTAAGTGGAGGGCACATTAGTCTTTTTGATGGTGGACCATATAAGCCTAGAATCCTTCTCTCTAATTCATTTCTCCCCATTTCATTTTCTTTCTCCCACACTTAGAAGAACAAAACCAGAAAACAAGAGCAAGAGGAGAAATCAGAATTTGAGAGGAGCAAGGAGGTAGAGAGAGATCGAGTCTAGGGGGAAAGGAAGAAGAGAAGTTCAAGTTCTACCTACAACATGCATGTGTGTGGAACTTGGTGACCATGTAGGAAGAACTATGCTCAAGTGTGAAGATCTTCATCATCATCGTCATCTCCTTTCTCAGCATCTCATTCTGTTTCATCATCATCAACAAGGTGAGTTCCATAGTTAGGACTTGGGTAAGAATTGGGGTTTTGTGATCAATTGCATGTTTGGGAACAAGGGTTAGAATGATAAATTGTTATTGCATGCTTGATTAATGATGGAGTATGTGTTCTTGAAGTGATAATACATGTATTAAATTGCTTTTACATGTTAGGGTTCGGATTGGAATGGATTAGAATGTGTTAAAACTGATCTTATGCAGTAAAAATGTCATTTTTGGCTCTGGTTCATTGAGCAATCGATTGCACACCAATGCAAATCGATTGCACTATGAAAAATTAGCTTTCTGCGCTTCTGGTTCAGCGAGCAATCGATTGCACACCAGTGCAAATCGATTGCACCTGACAGAAAATCATCCTTTTACTGTTTCGACCATAACTGGAGTTCCGTAACTCAGAATTGGGCGCCGTCGGAGGCATTGGAAAGCTAACGGAATGGGCTACGAGATG
The DNA here is from genome assembly GCF_029867415.1 of Vicia villosa. NCBI lineage: Eukaryota > Viridiplantae > Streptophyta > Magnoliopsida > Fabales > Fabaceae > Vicia > Vicia villosa. The sequence goes on from NC_081182.1 coordinate 98,259,213, forward strand.
TCTAAGCTTCCACAACCTTAGCATACTTTTAAGTAATAATTTAACCCATGTGAATATTCTTGTATCGTGGTTACTAAACGATAATGCTCGAATAATTGATTTGTTAATCATTCTAAGGGCCTTGCTGCCCAAGTATTCCTTCAACTAGGTTGTAGGCATCGTGCAATGAGAAGTGATGGAAATCAAAGCTATCCATGTTCACCAAAATGTTGAGGTCTTATAGCTTGTGAAACTAACCATGTGAACCCAAAGGCGAGGTGGTCTTACTACATGGTGTGACTTGTGTATGTCGGTTAACAAAATATGGATATGGTAAGCTGAGCCTTAGGATACCTAAACCAAGATATATGAACATATTCTAGCCTGATATTCCCTCTTTCCTATCAAGCGACTTCTTCTGAAATTCTACAATCTAATGGTGTAGTAAGTATGTGACGAGGGGTTAGAGGACATACAAAAGGACAGTAACTGCGAGTAGGCACGTTACATATATGTTGGCTACTTCTTGTGAAGAAATTCCAAGGATGCCCCTGTGCCACATATATTGCAGGCATTCTCGGGCTTTGGTCTCGGGAATGGGTCGACTCCTTAGTTCAGGAGTTATTCTTCGGGGATGAACTCCCGGGGATGTGTACCTCACCTTCTCCTTTTGTTGTTTCCTTATGGGTGAATTTCTATGTGAGATTTGGACCCAGGAAATTGGACGAGTTGAATCATTGTAGCGATTCAATGTCGGTTCCATGGTTCTCTATAGTCATATGAGTTACTTACCATGTAGATTGAAAAGGTATGTTTTGGGGTCTTGTTTCGAGGGCAGATAGGCAGGTAAACCCGGAAGACCAGACCTTGAGGGTAGCTCCCGACAGAAGGTTGGCAGGTAAACCCGGAAGACCTATTCTGGAGGAAACATGTACCTAATATCCGAACATGTGATATGTTCTCAGAATATCTAATCGAATGGTCAGTGGACATTCAATCGTGGTGCTACGAGTTGACATGCTTTCCTGTACTGGATAGTGAGGAAACCTTAGGATCTGACATGGATCTGTAGTTGATGTATGTACCCTGTAGAGCCGAGAGAACCCATAAGATAGGGGAACTCACTGAGATTTAGTAATCTCACCCCATCCATCTTATTATTTTTCAGGTACCGTGCAAGATCGAGTTTTGCTAGATGCTTGGATCAAGAGCTTTTGACCAGATGCCGTGAAGACTGTGCCTGATCTTTTCTTCCGCTGTGTATTATTATCATTGTGTAGATATATTCATTGTATCCATCTTCAAGATGATTTTAAATGTATACATCTTATGTTATTATTCCTGACTTTTGTATGTACTCAGTACCAGTTATTAGTATTCTGCTGATATGATTCTAGACACATATTAGTAGGGTGTTACATTCTTCTTATATAGAAAAAGATGCTTTCAATGCAGTTTATCTTACAGGTTGTGATCTTTAGAACTTATCATCTAATTTGTTATATTTTTGAAAATCACCATGTATTAATGAAATTTGGTTATTTGAATTCATATTGTTTTTTTTTTTACACAAATTTGAATTCATATAGTTATAACCCTAAGATGTTACATTTCTCCATACCATAAGGGTAATTTTTTTATTATTATTTTAATTAGATAATTTAGCACAATTTGTTCATTTTATTTAAATTTATTTTTACCATGTATATATTTAACGTAGGACTCTTATGTTGTGAGAGTTGCTGATTTTGTCTCTGCATGAACCATTTTTAATGCAAGGGCTGCTGTCCTGTTTAATCTAGGGCATCAAAATGACTTGATTGCAATGGTAATCCTATTATTATAAGACAATTATTTTTCATTTCATAATTATTGCAAATTATTTCTTATTGCAATGGTGTTCTGATTTACATATGATAATTATTATTCTGTTTTATTCAGATCGAAAGTCGTGAAGGGCTTTTTCTTATATTATATGGGGATATTGTAGTTTTTAAGGCTTTCATTCTCGGAATGAAAGTGGCAATGTCACACCATTACAAAACATTCTCATCGAGGGTACATCGATTTACAAGTTAACTTACACGCTAGATGACATTGTTTTTGACCTGGCACCCTTGCATGTTTCCGCCTTTGAACAAAGGAAATTGTTTAAAAAATTATTTTTGTTCTATAACTGAGAATGGTGCAAACCTAAAGCATTAATTAGTAATGGCTCAGGATTTTTCAAGTTCATATCTGTCTATATTTCTTTATGATGCAATGCTATATAATATTTTTTTTGTTATTCGTTGTGTTGCGATAATTAATTTTTTTCCAGATAGGGAAGTTTTCGAAGGAGATGTGAACGTTGCGCACCCATGATTAATTCGTCGTTCGGTTTTATAGACTTACATAGAAAATATGCTGCTATATAGATTCTTTTACTTGCATACACGCAATTCTATTTACATCCATACATCGCCCCATTTTCCTACTCTTTTCTCACTCTTTCTTTGTTTTAACAATAGAGACAGTTGGGTGAATTCTTCTTGTTAGCACATTTTTTTAATAAAATATTTTTGTTTACTTATATTATAAGTAAAAGTTACCCTAAATCTGACTTGTATAATCTATTTCCTGTTAACTACTAACACATTTTTCATTTTTTTTCCGTATATTTTATGTTAAAGTAATGTTCGACTGACTTTTTTTCATCATTTTTTGGTATCTATTTGTGCATATCATATACTTTTTGTAATTTATGTTAAAGATTAAGTTAGTTGTATTTTAAAACTCAGGATTTCCATTCATCAAAGAAACTCAAGGATTGCAATGGATCCCTTGCTTAAGGAATGTTTCCAGTATACTGAAAGTCAGCAACTTACACTACACTCATGTAAATATTTTTGTCAGTTTATTTTTTTATTTTTTTATATACAATGATTCAAGTTTATTTGTTACTCAAACAAAGACCTATGTTTTTGGTGCATGTGCTTGGAAATAGTGGACAAGCTGAGTCTTCCATTTCTATTATACATAAATTGAAGTTGAAGCCAGCTAAGGAAATTGAAGAGATCAGTGATAAAAATGGAGTTTGCAAAATAAAGTCAGTAACAAAGAGGACGCCTCCTCCTACATATGAACAAAAATTTGTAAAAGTAAATTATGAATATTCCTAATTAAATTAGAACTTTAAATATAGGCAGTAACTTGTGCTTACATTTTTATTTTATTTTTTTAAGATCTACCAATTTAGATTTCGTTCGGAGAATGCTCCCATTATAAAGGCTAAATAATTAGCATTAAAGACTTCTCTTGTAATCGCTAAAAAGAGAAAGGATTAAGAACGTTTTACTTGGAATCTAAATCAAATATCATTGATGAGGTATTTTATTTTATTACTTTGTACTTCCTATTACTCTGTATAAATTTAAAAGTGTATGACATAGCTGTTTATTCTAGTGTGATGCTGGGAATGTGCCTAAATTTCCGAATATGGAAGATTACACCAAAGAGTTGTACACTCATTCATGCCTTGACACTCAATAAAACATTTGAAAATTTTATATGTGTAAACTTGGTAATAAATATCATTACAAATTATTTTTATTCTGTTTAAGAATTTTTTTTCATTATAATTACACCGAGTGTTTTTCTTTTAATATTGACAAGAGTTAGTACGTTCTTCTTATATAGAAAAAGATGCTTTCAATGCAGTTTATCTTACAGGTTGTGATCTTTAGAACTTATCATCTAATTTGTTATATTTTTGAAAATCACCATGTATTAATGAAATTTGGTTATTTGAATTCATATTGTTTTTTTTTACACAAATTTGAATTCATATAGTTATAACCCTAAGATGTTACATTTCTCCATACCCTAAGGGTAATTTTTTTATTATTATTTTAATTAGATAATTTAGCACAATTTGTTCATTTTATTTTAATTTATTTTTACCATGTATATATTTAACGTAGGACTCTTATGTTGTGAGAGTTGCTGATTTTGTATCTGCATGAACCATTTTTAATGCAAGGGCTGCTGTCCTGTTTAATCTAGGGCATCAAAATGACTTGATTGCAATGGTAATCCTATTATTATAAGACAATTATTTTTCATTTCATAATTATTGCAAATTATTTCTTATTGCAATGGTGTTCTGATTTACATATGATAATTATTATTCTGTTTTATTCAGATCTAAAGTCGTGAAGGGCTTTTTCTTATATTATATGGGGATATTGTAGTTTTTAAGGCTTTCATTCTCGGAATGAAAGTGGCAATGTCACACCATTACAAAACATTCTCATCGAGGGTACATCGATTTACAAGTTAACTTACACGCTAGATGACATTGTTTCTGACCTGGCACCCTTGCATGTTTCCGCCTTTGAACAAAGGAAATTGTTTAAAAAATTATTTTTGTTCTATAACTGAGAATGGTGCAAACCTAAAGCATTAATTAGTAATGGCTCAGGCTTTTTAAAGTTCATATCTGTCTAAATTTCTTTATTATGCAATGCTATATAATATTTTTTTTGTTATTCGTTGTGTTACGATAATTAATTTTTTTTCCAGATAGGGAAGTTATCGAAGGAGATGTGAACATTGCGCACCCATGATTAACTCGTCGTTCGGTTTTATAGACTTACATAGAAAATATGCTGCTATATAGATTCTTTTACTTGCATACACGCAATTCTATTTACATCCATACATCGCCCCATTTTCCTACTCTTTTCTCACTCTTTCTTTGTTTTAACAATAGAGACAGTTGGGTGAATTCTTCTCGTTAGCACATTTTTTTAATAAAATATTTTTGTTTACTTATATTATAAGTAAAAGTTACCCTAAATCTGACTTGTATAATCTATTTCCTGTTAACTACTAACACATTTTTCATTTTTTTTCCGTATATTTTATGTTAAAGTAATGTTCGACTGACTTTTTTTCATCATTTTTTGGTATCTATTTGTGCATATCATATACTTTTTGTAATTTCTGTTAAAGATTAAGTTAGTTATATTTTAAAATTCAGGATTTCCATTCATCAAAGAAACTCAAGGATTGCAATGGATCCCTTGCTTAAGGAATGTTTCCAGTATACTGAAATTCAGCAACTTACACTACACTCATGTAAATATTTTTGTCAGTTTATTTTTTTATTTTTTTAAATACAATGATTCAAGTTTATTTGTTACTCAAACAAAGACCTATGTTTTTGGTGCATGTGCATGGAAATAGTGGACAAGCTGAGTCTTCCATTTCTATTATACATAAATTGAAATTGAAGCCAGCTAAGGAAATTGAAGAGATCAGTGATAAAAGTGGAGTTTGCAAAATAAAGTCAGTAACAAAGAGGACGCCTCCTCCTACATATGAACAAAAATTTGTAAAAGTAAATTATGAATATTCCTAATTAAATTAGAACTTTAAATATAGGCAGTAACTTGTGCTTACATTTTTATTTTATTTTTTTAAGATCTACCAGTTTAGATTTCGTTCGGAGAATGCTCCCATTATAAAGGCTAAATAATTAGCATTAAAGACTTCTCTTGTAATCGCTAAAAAGAGAAAGGATTAAGAACGTTTTACTTGGAATCTAAATCAAATATCATTGATGAGGTATTTTATTTTATTACTTTGTACTTCCTATTACTCTTTATAAATTTAAAAGTGTATGACATAGTTGTTTATTCTAGTGTGATGCTGGGAATGTGCCTAAATTTCCGAATATGGAAGATTACACCAAAGAGTTGTCCACTCATGCCTTGACACTCAATAAAACATTTGAAAATTTTATATGTGTAAACTTGGTAATAAATATCATTACAAATTATTTTTATTCTGTTTAAAAATTTTTTTTCATTATAATTACACCGAGTGTTTTTCTTTTAATATTGACAAGAGTTAGTACGTTCTGCTTATATAGAAAAAGATGCTTTCAATGCAGTTTATCTTACAGGTTGTGATCTTTAGAACTTATCATCTAATTTGTTATATTTTTGAAAATCACCATGTATTAATGATATTTGGTTATTTGAATTCATATTGTTTTTTTTTTACACAAATTTGAATTCATATAGTTATAACCCTAAGATGTTACATTTCTCCATACCCTAAGAGTAATTTTTTTATTATTATTTTAATTAGATAATTTAGCACAATTTGTTCATTTTATTTAAATTTATTTTTACCATGTATATATTTAACGTAGGACTCTTATGTTGTGAGAGTTGCTGATTTTGTATCTGGATGAACCATTTTTAATGCAAGGGCTGCTGTCCTGGTTTATCTAGGGCATCAAAATGACTTGATTGCAATGGTAATACTATTATTATAAGACAATTCTTTTTCATTTCATAATTATTGCAAATTATTTCTTATTGCAATGGTGTTCTGATTTACATATGATAATTATTATTCTGTTTTATTCAGATCTAAAGTCGTGAAGGGCTTTGTCTTATATTATATGGGGATATTGTAGTTTTTAAGGCTTTCATTCTCGGAATGAAAGTGGCAATGTCACACCATTACAAAACATTCTCATCGAGGGTACATCGATTTACAAGTTAACTTACACGCTAGATGACATTGTTTCTGACCTGGCACCCTTGCATGTTTCCGCCTTTGAACAAAGGAAATTGTTTAAAAAATTATTTTTGTTCTATAACTGAGAATGGTGCAAACATAAAGCATTAATTAGTAATGGCTCAGGATTTTTCAAGTTCATATCTGTCTAAATTTCTTTATGATGCAATGCTATATAATATTTTTTTTGTTATTCGTTGTGTTGCGATAATTAATTTTTTTCCAGATAGGGAAGTTTTCGAAGGAGATGTGAACGTTGCGCACCCATAATTAATTCGTCGTTCGGTTTTATAGACTTACATAGAAAATATGCTGCTATATAGATTCTTTTACTTGCATACACGCAATTCTATTTACATCCATACATCGCCCCATTTTCCTACTCTTTTCTCACTCTTTCTTTGTTTTAACAATAGAGACAGTTGGGTGAATTCTTCTCGTTAGCACATTTTTTTAATAAAATATTTTTGTTTACTTATATTATAAGTAAAAGTTACCCTAAATCTGACTTGTATAATCTATTTCCTGTTAACTACTAACACATTTTTCATTTTTTTTCCGTATATTTTATGTTAAAGTAATGTTCGACTGACTTTTTTTCATCATTTTTTGGTATCTATTTGTGCATATCATATACTTTTTGTAATTTATGTTAAAGATTAAGTTAGTTGTATTTTAAAACTCAGGATTTCCATTCATCAAAGAAAGTCAAGGATTGCAATGGATCCCTTGCTTAAGGAATGTTTCCAGTATACTGAAATTCAGCAACTTACACTACACTCATGTAAATATTTTTGTCAGTTTATTTTTTTATTTTTTTATATACAATGATTCAAGTTTATTTGTTACTCAAACAAAGACCTATGTTTTTGGTGCATGTGCTTGGAAATAGTGGACAAGCTGAGTCTTCCATTTCTATTATACATAAATTGAAGTTGAAGCCAGCTAAGGAAATTGAAGAGATCAGTGATAAAAATGGAGTTTGCAAAATAAAGTCAGTAACAAAGAGGACGCCTCCTCCTACATATGAACAAAAATTTGTAAAAGTAAATTATGAATATTCCTAATTAAATTAGAACTTTAAATATAGGCAGTAACTTGTGCTTACATTTTTATTTTATTTTTTTAAGATCTACCAATTTAGATTTCGTTCGGAGAATGCTCCCATTATAAAGGCTAAATAATTAGCATTAAAGACTTCTCTTGTAATCGCTAAAAAGAGAAAGGATTAAGAACGTTTTACTTGGAATCTAAATCAAATATCATTGATGAGGTATTTTATTTTATTACTTTGTACTTCCTATTACTCTGTATAAATTTAAAAGTGTATGACATAGCTGTTTATTCTAGTGTGATGCTGGGAATGTGCCTAAATTTTCGAATATGGAAGATTACACCAAAGAGTTGTACACTCATGCCTTGACACTCAATAAAACATTTGAAAATTTTATGTGTAAACTTGGTAATAAATATCATTACAAATTATTTTTATTCTGTTTAAGAATTTTTTTTCATTATAATTACACCGAGTGTTTTTCTTTTAATATTGACAAGAGTTAGTACGTTCTTCTTATATAGAAAAAGATGCTTTCAATGCAGTTTATCTTACAGGTTGTGATCTTTAGAACTTATCATCTAATTTGTTATATTTTTGAAAATCACCATGTATTAATGATATTTGGTTATTTGAATTCATATTGTTTTTTTTTTTTACACAAATTTGAATTCATATAGTTATAACCCTAAGATGTTACATTTCTCCATACCCTAAGAGTTATTTTTTGTTATTATTTTAATTAGATAATTTAGCACAATTTGTTCATTTTATTTAAATTTATTTTTACCATGTATATATTTAACGTAGGACTCTTATGTTGTGAGAGTTGCTGATTTTGTATCTGGATGAACCATTTTTAATGCAAGGGCTGCTGTCCTGGTTTATCTAGGGCATCAAAATGACTTGATTGCAATGGTAATCCTATTATTATAAGACATTTCTTTTTCATTTCATAATTATTGCAAATTATTTCTTATTGCAATGGTGTTCTGATTTACATATGATAATTATTATTCTGTTTTATTCAGATCTAAAGTCGTGAAGGGCTTTGTCTTATATTATATGGGGATATTGTAGTTTTTAAGGCTTTCATTCTCGGAATGAAAGTGGCAATGTCACACCATTACAAAACATTCTCATCGAGGGTACATCGATTTACAAGTTAACTTACACGCTAGATGACATTGTTTCTGACCTGGCACCCTTGCATGTTTCCGCCTTTGAACAAAGGAAATTGTTTAAAAAATTATTTTTGTTCTATAACTGAGAATGGTGCAAACATAAAGCATTAATTAGTAATGGCTCAGGATTTTTCAAGTTCATATCTGTCTAAATTTCTTTATGATGCAATGCTATATAATATTTTTTTTGTTATTCGTTGTGTTGCGATAATTAATTTTTTTCCAGATAGGTAAGTTTTCGAAGGAGATGTGAACGTTGCGCACCCATAATTAATTCGTCGTTCGGTTTTATAGACTTACATAGAAAATATGCTGCTATATAGATTCTTTTACTTGCATACACGCAATTCTATTTACATCCATACATCGCCCCATTTTCCTACTCTTTTCTCACTCTTTCTTTGTTTTAACAATAGAGACAGTTGGGTGAATTCTTCTCGTTAGCACATTTTTTTAATAAAATATTTTTGTTTACTTATATTATAAGTAAAAGTTACCCTAAATCTGACTTGTATAATCTATTTCCTGTTAACTACTAACACATTTTTCATTTTTTTCCGTATATTTTATGTTAAAGTAATGTTCGACTGACTTTTTTTCATCATTTTTTGGTATCTATTTGTGCATATCATATACTTTTTGTAATTTATGTTAAAGATTAAGTTAGTTGTATTTTAAAACTCAGGATTTCCATTCATCAAAGAAACTCAAGGATTGCAATGGTCCCTTGCTTAAGGAATGTTTCCAGTATACTGAAATTCAGCAACTTACACTACACTCATGTGAATATTTTTGTCAGTTTATTTTTTTATTTTTTTATATACAATGATTCAAGTTTATTTGTTACTCAAACAAAGACCTATGTTTTTGGTGCATGTGCTTGGAAATAGTGGACAAGCTGAGTCTTCCATTTCTATTATACATAAATTGAAGTTGAAGCCAGCTAAGGAAATTGAAGAGATCAGTGATAAAAATGGAGTTTGCAAAATAAAGTCAGTAACAAAGAGGACGCCTCCTCCTACATATGAACAAAAATTTGTAAAAGTAAATTATGAATATTCCTAATTAAATTAGAACTTTAAATATAGGCAGTAACTTGTGCTTACATTTTTATTTTATTTTTTTAAGATCTACCAATTTAGATTTCGTTCGGAGAATGCTCCCATTATAAAGGCTAAATAATTAGCATTAAAGACTTCTCTTGTAATCGCTAAAAAGAGAAAGGATTAAGAACGTTTTACTTGGAATCTAAATCAAATATCATTGATGAGGTATTTTATTTTATTACTTTGTACTTCCTATTACTCTGTATAAATTTAAAAGTGTATGACATAGCTGTTTATTCTAGTGTGATGCTGGGAATGTGCCTAAATTTCCGAATATGGAAGATTACACCAAAGAGTTGTACACTCATGCCTTGACACTCAATAAAACATTTGAAAATTTTATATGTGTAAACTTGGTAATAAATATCATTACAAATTATTTTTATTCTGTTTAAGAATTTTTTTTCATTATAATTACACCGAGTGTTTTTCTTTTAATATTGACAAGAGTTAGTACGTTCTTCTTATATAGAAAAAGATGCTTTCAATGCAGTTTATCTTACAGGTTGTGATCTTTAGAACTTATCATCTAATTTGTTATATTTTTGAAAATCACCATGTATTAATGATATTTGGTTATTTGAATTCATATTGTTTTTTTTTACACAAATTTGAATTCTTATAGTTATAACCCTAAGATGTTACATTTCTCCATACCTTAAGGGTAATTTTTTTATTATTATTTTAATTAGATAATTTAGCACAATTTGTTCATTTTATTTACGTTTATTTTTACCATGTATATATTTAACGAAGGACTCTTATGTTGTGAGAGTTGCTGATTTTGTATCTGCATGAACCATTTTTAATGCAAGGGTTGCTGTCCTGGTTTATCTAGGGCATCAAAATGACTTGATTGCAATGGTAATCCTATTATTATAAGACAATTATTTTTCATTTCATAATTATTGCAAATTATTTCTTATTGCAATGGTGTTCTGATTTACATATGATCATTATTATCCTGTTTTATTCAGATCTAAAGTCGTGAAGGGCTTTGTCTTATATTATATGGGGATATTGTAGTTTTTAAGGCTTTCATTCTTGGAATGAAAGTGGCAATGTCACACCATTACAAAACATTCTCATCGAGGGTACATCGATTTACAAGTTAACTTACATGCTAGATGACATTGTTTCTGACCTGGCACCCTTGCATGTTTCCGCCTTTGAACAAAGGAAATTGCTTAAAAAATTATTTTTGTTCTATAACTGAGAATGGTGAAAACATAAAGCATTAATTATTAATGGCTCAGGATTTTTCAAGTTCATATCTGTCTAAATTTCTTTATCATGCAATGCTATATAATATTTTTTTTGTTATTCGTTGTGTTGCGATAATTAATTTTTTTCCAGATAGGGAAGTTTTCGAAGGAGATGTGAACGTTGCGCACCCATGATTAATTCGTCGTTCGGTTTTATAGACTAACATAGAAAATATGCTGCTGTGGACCTCCGTTTTTTAATCCCGGGCCATACCTCTGTTCTGTAGAGATACGTGAACTGACTCTTTTTTATCGCTTAATGCTTTCGCATTTTGAAAATTCACAGAGTCGCCACCAACCTTTTATTTTATCCAATTAAGGAAAGGTTTATAAAAGAAACAGAAAAAAAACCTTTAAGAAATTCTGGGTAAGGGGGTAGGTTATACAAAGGGAAGGTGTTAGCACCCTTTGTATCCATGGTTATCCATGGGCTCTTAAGTTTGCTTAGCTCACTTGTTTTTCGATCACTTTTCAATTGCTCTGAAATTGCTCATATGTGGTTTCAAATACTTTTGTAAATTGAATTTTGTAATGATCCGTGTGTGGATGTATACAAAATGCTTGTTTATCTTTCGAAAGATGTTTTGAAAAGAACGTTAACTTTGTAATAATCCGTGTTTGGATGTATACAAAGTATTGTCTTTTTGGAAAGTTTTGTTTTGAAAAACAACAGTGTATGAGAATTTGTTTGTTTTGATTTGAGCAAGCAAACTAGGAGGTCTACCCTGAGTTGTAAGGTCTTTATCCTATTTCCTTTAAAAATCTATCCTTTCACCGGATATAAACGCAAGGTTCGATTTTGTACTCAAAACAGTGGAATTTTGACTTTGATTTTGAAAAGAATGAGAAGGGATTACCTTAAGAGGTGCAAGTGTGATTGTGTTCGTATTCAGATATTTTATCTTTGACATACACGCAGTTTATATTTGCTGGAAATTAAAATGCGGAAATGTAAAGTGCGGAAAGTAAATCTACGCTATTACATCGATTGTGCAGGAAATATAAACTAGCCTATTTACATGAATTTGACATCCTATACATTTATCTAGGAATTTAAATTGCAAGAAAAATAAAAGGCATGTTTTTTGGATTTTTTATGATTTATTTTAATTATAATTAATGCATGATTAATTAAATTAAAATGAAGAAAAAAGATGAAAATAGATTTAAACCTAGAAATTAAGTTTAAAATATGTACAAAATATGTGTCAATTAATTTTAAAACAAAACTAATTTTTTTGAATTTTTGGAATTGATTTGAATTTGATTTAAGTTAATTAAAACATAATTATGCAAATAATTATACAAATAATTAAAACTTAAAGATAAAATTATTCAAAATATGTACAAAATTAGTTTATAATATATAAACAATATTTTATATAAAGAACAATTTTTTTTTATGATTTTTTGATTGGTTAGAATAATTAAAAAGCAAATATATAAATATATACTAATTAATTATGCAAAATATTGAAATTTTGAAGGAAAATAAAATATTTTTATTTCAGAAAATAATATATTATTTTAGAAGTCTAAAAATATTTTTTATGCATTTTTTGGATTTTTAAAACTATTTTTAATTAATTTTGTAAAGAAATTAAAATAAAATAGAAAATAAAAAGGATACTGATCATGTGTGGTTGGATTGAGGGTCCATGATAAGGATTGTTTGATCTGGCGCGTTGGATGATTCATTAAATGAGATCAGATGGTCCAGAAATTGAGGCACGTGGTGATCAGTACACCTGCAAAGCACAGAATTAGAGGAAATTTTAAAAAGTACGCGCGCTGGCTGTCCAATGAGGTGGGGACACCTCATCATCTTCAACCTCTCGCTAGGGCCTTTTACAGCGCTTTTATGAAAGAGCGCTGTAATTGATGAGCTTCAGACCTGCAAAATAACGAATAGGGGTAAACGTGCAAAGCAATTTGGCGCGATGGTACCATTCAACTCGTCTGATCCATACGAACCTAATGGTACTACTTAGGACCTCTAATTTTGCCTATTTCAGAAAGCCCTAATTTTGAGATGAAGAACCCTAAAATGGTAGTTTCGTGTATACGTGTTCAAACTCCAATTAAGTTTCCAGAAATGATCTACACCTCAAACCAAACTTAATTATATGTCTACATCTTGCTAAGCATGTGTGAATAACCAGATACAAGTTGATTTAGGTTTGAACAAATTATGACCTGTATAGCTCGATTTAGTGAGCTTCAAGGCTTGCAATTGATTGGGATACGTTTATTGATGTTCAAGGAAGGTGTTTGAATATTTATTTTGTATTGAAATGGACTGAAACTTAAAATTCGAATTCCAAGTTTCTTTGAAAATTACAAGTTGTTACAAGAGTGCTATATGCTTATGAATGCTACTGAATTCGTTCTCTCCTTGTTTGTGAAGTATGATAGGCTATTTATAAGCCATGGGTGCTTAGAATTGAAGCTAAGAAGCCACTTAGTTGCCTTTGTGGAATTCTTGCATTTTTTATATTAAAAAAGCTTTGAATTATTGACCAAGTCTTCTTGTCTTCAATGCACCTGCCTTGCTCTTCAATTCTCTGCATAAAGATGAAGATTCCTTGGGTGAGTCATGCTTGGAAGTTAAGCTACCATTTATCCATCCATTTTCCTTTTAATTTTAATCTTAAAATAAGATAAAATCAAGCAAAAAATGAATAAAAATGGTGTGGGCTTAGTCTTGGTCGTGGGAGGCCCATAATAACATGGCAAAGATGTTTGAATGCTGAAAACTTGGCCCCATTTGGAAAAAATACATTTTTGAGCAATGTTGTTTTCATGCATTTTCCCAAAATTTAACCAACTTCAACAAGGTGTAAATCCTTCAATTTTTGTCATATGAAGGAGATCTTGCACTTTTTGGAAACCTCAAAGAGTCCTCTAACCAATGCCTTTGGTCTCATGTCAAAATGATTTTTGATGCTCCTTGTGTGTCCTTTTGAAAAAAGTATCTTTTTGTTGACTGTGAAAATGACCTGTAATGTCTTTGATCATATTTTTCAAATGGTGAATCCAATGACCATGGGATCAATGGAATTTGAAAGATAATTGAATTTCCTTCAAAACAAGCTTTGGTTTGAATTTTTTGGATGAAGGATGAGAGAGTTATGATCAGTCAAAGTTGAGTTGACTTTTCAGGTAAAAACCCTAATTTTGAATCTTAGGGTTTTGTTGATTTTTGATCTTTCCTTGATGAATTATGATCATCCAATGATCAAATGATGAATCCTTTGACAAAATATGGACTTTGACAAAAAATTTCATTTTTGACTGTCTGTTGACTCTTTTGGTCAAACGGGTCGTCTGTTGACTGTTTGAGCTGCTGACGGTGCGTCTGAGTGAATTGAAGTTTGAAAATTTGTATGATGGTACTTTGAGATATATGGATGTGTATGAAATCCATTTGAGGTCTCAAAAACTTGTTGCTCCTATAAAAACAAGAAAAACCCTGATTAGGGACTGTTTATGTAGGAGACAGCTAAGCGTACCTGATTTTTGTGCAGTGTTGAGTCTCTGCTAATCGCGTGATATTCAGAAGACTTCTAGAACAAAAATCTTGGAATTTTGAATTGTGAAAGATTGATTTGATTGATGGTACAAAACACTGAGAATTGTACTGCCAGCAGTTTGGCTGTCAATTGACTGTTCAGGTATTGACGTAGCAGTTAGAGTGAAAAATCAACAGTCAAAGTTAATTTTCTTTTTTTGTTGTTTTTGTTTTATGTGAAAAATGAAAGTTATTTACATGACTTGTTAAAAACACAGACATAATAAATAACTAATATTTACGGTATGCGGGCAAAATTACCGATAATAACCCTGAAAATCATTTAATGCACAGAAATAGGAATATTTGACTGGCAGAAAACACACAAAATATTATCTTAGTAATTAAGCAATATTATGACAAGTAATACAACATTTAATACTGACAGTACAAATATTACATACTATATTGAACAGTACGACGAATAAACGGTACATTTAAGAAATAAGAAATACGGCAAATTTTAAGAATGACGGTTAATGACCCATGCTATGAACAATAACATGTAGATGATTGGGAGTGCAACCATTGCAGGTCCACACTCTTCAGGACTATGCAAGCAGAAGAAAGTCATGATCACCGTAGCAATGGTGATGACTGTAAGAAACAGTGTCTCTATCCACTTTGCCATTCTTGTCAGGGAAGAAGAGAAAATAGATATGAGGTAGGAATTTGAAAGATGAGTTAGAATTTGATGTGAGATTTTATGGAAGAAAATGGGAGGTATTTATAGAATGGAAAGAAGGATAGAGACGTTGGGGAATGATGTGATTCCGTACAAAAGGAAAATTTGAGTGGAAGTAAGATTTGAAAGAAAGTGTATGATAGTGTTGGGAAAAAGAGAGATTTGATTTTTGAAAAAGAGATTTGAAAAGATTTTTGAAAATAATGGAATATAGTACCAAAATTAGTGGGAAACAAAAGATAATAATAATCTACTTGTTACCAGTACAGTCTGAGTTTCCTGATTCTGCGCCTGCAAAAAGATTTAACTCTGTACCAATTGTGTCAGTACTATTTATCTGTAAATAAATAAATAGCATGTGTGAAGTAATAAACAGTATTTGGCGTTTGCGTAAGAATAAATTCAACTGCAAGCCAAATTACCGTATAAGAAAAATTCTAAAAACTAAGTGTTTCATATGTCAGGATATTTGTTGAAATAATCCATAATTATATGAGACTCTTAATTTTCAGATTGGAGTTTTCTTGAAAAAAGATGTGGGCAAATTTTGGGGTATAACAGCTGCGATATAGATTCTTTTAATTGCATACACTCCATTCTATTTACATCCATACACCGCCCCATTTTCATATTATTTTCTCACTCTTTCTTTGTTTTAACAATAGAGACAGTTGGGTGAATTCTTCTCATTAACACATTTTTTTAATAAAATATTTTTGTTTACTTATATTATAAGTAAAAGTTACCCTAAATCTGACTTGTATAATCTATTTCCTGTTAACTACTAACACATTTTTCATTTTTTTTCCGTATATTTTATGTTAAAGTAATGTTCGACTGACGTTTTTTCATCATTTTTTGGTATCTATTTGTGCATATCATATACTTTTTGTAAATTATGTTAAAGATTAAGTTAGTTGTATTTTAAAACTCAGGATTTCCATTTATCAAAGAAACTCAAGGATTGCAATGGATCCCTTGCTTAAGGAATGTTTCTAGTAAACTGAAATTCAGCAACTTACACTACACTCATGTAAATATTTTTGTCCGTTTGTTTTTTATTTTTATTAAAAACCCTGTTTTGGCCAATAATGATGCATTGAGGCCTATTATTTTTATTACAATTTTGTTTATATGCCTTTTGGTCTCGATCTGACAATGGCTTTATCAAAACTGAGATTTACCCTTTTGGTTAAAGGCTTTCTTTTTAAATTTATTAGTCAATAGAAACTTTTTCTAAATTTATTAGTCAATAATTTTTTTTTTATATAAAATCTAAACCTAAAGATTAAATGGGTCCCCTTGAGTACAAGGGAGGCAAAGGGTGCCTAACACATTCTCTTTGCCTAATTAACCTACTTACCCAAAATCTCTTATTTGTAAGGGTTTCTCACTTGCCCAAACAAAGTGGGTGGCGACTCGTTTGAACGTAAATTTATAGGCAGGTTGCTACAGTTTGCGACTCTGCTGGGGACTTTAAAAAAAACTAGGTTCACCCTGATTTAATCTTTAGGTTTTTATCTTTGGGATTTTTTTTCTATCATATTATTTTGTTCATATTTTATATATTGCTTTTATTATTTGTTATCTCTAACATTTATAAATATTGTTAATAATTACTACTACTAACAATTTTTATTGTTGCTACTAACATTTATTATTATTGTTAATTATTTTTAACAATTTTATTAGTATTATTATTGATAATTAATACTAACCATTTTATTATTATTGTAATTATTATTATTGTTACTGACCATTTTATCATTATCGTAATTATTATTATATTAACAATTTTAATATTATTATGATTATTAATCATTAACATTATTATAATTACGATGTATATATTTTACTATTTCTTATAATAATTTCAACTTTTTGTTCTAAGTCTATTTGTAGGAAATAAAAAAAAAAAGACATAACATGGAAGAAGGAAAAAAACACCGTGACAATGAATCCGACTAGGGGAAGCCTCAATGATACTTTTTGCTATAAGTTCTTATTGGAGAAAAAGGCATAGGCGAAAAATGGGGAAGAAGAATGAGCATGGGATAGAAGGGAGAATCAGTTGTCTGTCTATTTGCTACTTATTATACTTTGATCAAATAGTTGGTTCTTGGATTTCAAACACATGAAAGAGGAGGCAGCGCCTCTTTCTGTCAGGTTAGAACTTTTTTTAAAGTTTATTTATCTATTATAATTAATAATTAAGGTTTTGGTGTCTTTATTGGGCCTTGTGTAATATTCCGTATTGTTCAAGCATATGAGACCCTATGACAATTGAGAGTTGCTAATATTAAAGATAAGTTAGTGGAAATTCTACGAATTTGTTAGAATTGAACCAAGTGACAATTTGGTGAATATTGCATAGTTAAAGGGTGTTATGGTCATTAGTCATTAAATGAGGACCTTAAGGACTTGTTTGGTTAAAAACATTTCATCAAGAACATTCCCAATTCAGATTTTTTTAGAGAAGAGGTGGGACACGTGAAATGAGAGGAATGTGGGAGAACAAACACAAAGCACTCATCCTCATTTTCATTCCTTAACTTCATCAAGCCAAGATCAGAATCAAGGTCAAGGAAGAAGAGGGGAAAATGAAATTGAGAGAAAGGGAGAAGGAAGAACAAGTCCATTTTCCTCTTGCATGTGTGTGAAGCTTGGTGCTTTTGGAAGGATAGAAAAGAATCAAGCTTGGATTCATCATCTTCTTCATCACTCAATTCAGAATTTGTTCTCAAGGTGAGTTCCATAGTTAGAACTTTGGTAGGATTTGAGTTTTATGAAATTGCATGATTAAGGGTTTAGATTGTGATCGATACCTTGCATGTTGATTAAATCTGTGAAATATCTATTCTTTTGATGCAATTGTATGATATGGACTGTTAATATATGATGGGATTCGTATTTGGATTGTTGTGGAACCTATGGATGAGTTAGAACTCTTTTGGGACTGGTTTTATGCAAGAAAAATGTGATTTTTGCTTCTGGTTCAGTAAGCAATCGATTGCAGGGGTCAAGCAATCGATTGCACTGTGAAAATTTGACTTTCTGCACTTCTGGTTTAGTGAGCAATCGATTGCACACCAGTGCAAATCGATTGCACCTGACAGAAAATCATCCCTTAACTGTTTCGACCATAATTGGAGTTCCGTAACTCAGAACTAGGCGCCGTCGGAGGCATTGGAAAGCTAACGCAAAGGGCTACGAAATGATTGAGCTTCCAAAACCTTAGCATACTCTTAAGTACTAATCAAACCCATGTTAAATTTCTTGTACCTTGATTAGTAAAGATAAGACTTGGATAATTGATTTGTTAATCATTCTAAAGACCTTCGTGCCCAAGTATTTCCTTCAACTAGGTTGTAGGAATCATGCAATGAGAGGTGATGGAAGATAAAAGATAGAAACTTACACCAAAGATGTTGATGACTTGTAGCTTGTGAAGCTAACCATGTGAACCCAAAGGCGAGGAGGTCTTACTACATGGTGTAACTTGTGTATGTCGGTTAACAAATGTGGATCAGGTAAGGTGAACCTTAGGATACCTAGATCAAGAGATATGAACTGACGCTATCCTACTATTCCTTTTCCTATCAAGCGACTACTTTCGAATTCCTACAATCTAATGGTGTAGTAAGTATAAGACGAGGGGTTAGAGGACAGACATAAGGACAGTAACTGCGAGTAGGCATGTTACATATATGTTGGCTATTTCTTGTGAAGTATTTCCAAGGATGCCCCTGTGCCACATATATTGCAGGCATTCCTCGAGTGTGTGATCTCAGGAATGGGCCGTGCTTCGTAGTTCAGGAGCTATTCTTCGGGGATGAACTCCTGGAGATGTGGGCCACACCTTCTCCTTTTTGTCATCTCCTTGAGGGTGAATTTCTATGTGAGATTCAGGCCCTAGGATATTGGAGGAGTTGAATCGTGTGATGCGATTCAATGTCGATTCCATGGTTCTCTATAGTCATATGAGTTACTTACCATGTAGATTGAAAAGGTATATTTTTGGGGTCTTGTTTCTAGAGCAGATAGGCAGGTAAACCCGGAAGACCAGACCTTGAGGGTAGCTCCTGACAGAAGGTTGGCAGGTAATTCCGGAAGACCTATTCTAGAGGAAACATGTACCTAATATCCGAACATGTGATATGTTCTCAGAAAATCCAATTGGGTGGTCAGTGGACACTCAATCGTGGTGCTACGAGTTGATAAGTTTTCCTGTACTGGGCAGTGAGGAAACCTTAGGATCTGAGATGGATCTATAGATTATGCATGTACCCTGTAGAGCCGAGAGGACCCATAAGATAGGGGAACTCACTGAGATTTAGTAATCTCACCCCATTCATCTTATTATTTTTCAGGTACTATGCAAGATCGAGTTTTGCTAGATGGTTGGATCAAGAGCTTTTGATCGGATGCCATGAAGACTGTACCTGATCTTTTCTTCCGCTGTGTATCTTTATCATTGTGTAGACAACTCCATTGTATCCATCTTCGAGATGATTTTGAAATGTATACATCTTATGTTATTATTCCTGACTTTTGTATGTACTCAGTATCAGTTATTAGTATTCTGCTGATATGATTCTAGACACATATTGGTATTACACCTTGGGTCATTCCCTAATTTCTATACTTTTACTAAGATAGTTAAAACTAGTTTCTCCTTTCTATTTTAATTATTTATTTAATTAAATTAGTTTAATCATACAATTATTATCTTATTTTTAACTAATATCATAAACAAAAAAAATATCTCCTTATATTAACAAACTTAAAAAAAAACACCAAAAAAATCATAATTTTTTTTTACAAAAGTATGTATTTTCTTAAAATTATTTATTTTAATAAGTCCAGTGTACATAATCTCAATCCTATTTCATAACCGACTAATCTAAAGATTTCGCAAATAATATTGAAAGAAAAGAAGGAGAGAAACGTTTATGGTGTGAATTCAGTTGGGGAATATGATGTCTGGTAATTATTACTCCCTCCGTTCCTTTTTAAGTGTGGTTTTAGAAGAATTTTTTTGTTCCTATTTAAGTGTCGTTTTATAATTTAATGTTATAATTTGTCATTTATACCCTTATTTTCTCAATAACTCCACCTCAAATTTTTCAATTAGTTATTGGAAAAAGAGAGTGTATGATTGAATTTATTTGGAAAGAGAAAAATAAATAAGGGTATAATAGAAAAAGTAACTCTAATATTCCACTATCTTGGTTGAAGAGCTTTATGCTAAAACGACACTTAAAAAGGAACGGAGGGAGTATGATTTATGGTGTGAAATCATTTAGGAATATGGTGTTTGGTAATTATTGAAATTTAATTTTTTTCTGTGTTTATTATCTAATGTTTTTATTTTATTGGATTGTTTGGAAAACTTGTGAATGTAGCGTAAAAAAGATACAAATATTAAAGTTCTTGTTTTTATTTTTAATTTTATTATATGTTCTAATATCTTATTTTAATTGGATTTTTTTTCTATTTTTAATAAAAGACCTTATGCCATATTTTGCTACTCTTTTACTATTATGCACCACTCATTCATGCTTATACCCCCTCTTGCTTATTTAATATTAATTTAGTTAATTTCTTATTCTAGGTCACCTAATAAACAAACCTGAGTCAAATTTCTTCGCCTCGAGCGAATTAATTATGATAAAGATCAAGATTCATTATCAAGACTCAATCAACTCACCTAACCTTCAGTCTTAGAATTTTTAATTTTGTTTGATGTTTCTATTATTATTTTTCTGTGGATATTTATACATTTATTTCGTTATTTCTATTCTATATATATAATTATCATTTTATTATACTTGTTGATGGGATTATATATGTATATGTTATAAACCTTAAGTGTGGGAATTATCATTAAGACCAGAGGAGACTTGCATCGCCTACGAGTCTTAGTGATAATTCCACTCAGAGTGAGTTAAATACCCGGAAATGTTCGAGACGAGGCTTGACTTTGTCGAGGGCAGGACTTGGTATTTAGCTGATCTCTCTGGGAACCTACCCCTAAAAATCGAACCTCATGGGTAAACGATCCTTCAAAAATCCAAAGAGACAAAAAGTCTCGGAGGCTACGAGGGACCCCATGAGACCTTTTTAGAACCACCTACGGGAATGGTAGACTACCTTACGCCGTCATATCGAACCTACGAACCTAGGACTATATGATTTATGTTTTTTTATTACCAAAATTGCGTTTCAATGCTTTACTAACCCTGTCCCTAGCCTGTAGGGTTTTCTTTTCAGAAGAGCGTGTTCTTCCCACGAAGGACACTTTCATTAACGCACGTCGATTGGCCTTTCGATGGCCATGAGATCTAGTGATTGTCTTGAACGGTCACCATGTGCCCGCTCCCACGCACTCCCTAGCATGTAGGGATTTTCTTTTTATGTCTTTGTATTTTTATAACGACGTGTCCTTCCCACGAAGGACATCTTCGTTAATGCACATCAATTGGCCTCTAGATGGACATGAGATCTGGTGACTATCTTGAACAGTCACCATGTGCCTGCTCCCGCGCATCCCCTAGCTTGTAGGGTTTTGGATTTCAGTTTATACTTCTTTCATCCCTAGCCTGTAGGATTTCCACTCCGTCTGACATTGTCCTTAGATAGATTGTGTTCTTCACAAGGAACCTTCCCATGAAGGACATCTTCATTAATGCACATTGATTGGCCTCTAGATGGCCATGGGATCTGATGATTGTCTTGAACGGTCACCATGTGCCCGCTCCCACGCACTCCCTAGCTTGTAGGGATTTTCTTTTTATGTCTTTGTATTTTTATAACGACGTGTCCTTCCCACGAAGGACATCTTCGTTAATGCACGTCAATTGGCCTCTAGATGGCCATGGGATCTGGTGACTATCTTGAACGGTCACCATGTGCCTGCTCCCGCGCATCCCCTAGCTTGTAGGGTTTTGGATTCCGGGTTATACATCTTTCATCCCTAGCCTGTAGGGATTCCACTTCGTTCGACATTGTCCTTATATAGGTTGTGTTCTTCATAAGGAACCTTCCCATGAAGGACATCTTCATAAATGCACGTCGATTGGCCTCTTGATGGCCATGAGATCTAGTGTCTATCTTGAACGGTCACCATGTGCTTCCTCCCGCGCGTCACCTGACTTGTAGGACTTGGATTTCCGTCTATACATCTTCCATCCCTAGCCTGTAGGGATTCCACTTCATTCGTCATTATCCTCAAAAGGTTGTGTTCTTCGTAAGGAACCTTCCCACGAAGGACATCTTCGTTAATGCACGTCAAACATCTTCTAAATGGCCATGAGATTTGGTAACTATCTTGAACGGTCACCATGTGCTATATCCCACGTACTCCCTAGTCTATAGGGATTTCTATTGGTATGTCATAACATTTATCTTGTAAGGATTTCATTGGGTCTAATGTCGTCTCTAAACCCATATAGGTTATCCTTAGGGTTATATCTATCATACGTTTGCATTGCATTGCATATAAGGAGGTCTAACATACACTGGGAAAAGAGGAGTCTTTTGCATACGCATGCATTTGCATTTTCAAACATTCATACATTTACATTTGCATTTCTACATTCGCCCGTATCCATACTTACCGCGCTAGCCGATTTCCCAGACTCACGAAAAAAATCAAAAGAATCACAAACTATGGAGAGAGAAGGATAAATTATTGAGAGATGAAAATGAACTTGGTCTTACAAAGAGAAAAAGGATGCCTTTCACCATGCCCGCCACATGTCCATGCCTTTTCGTAACAGGATTGTAAATACAATAAAGGTTATCATCGAGCAAGGATTAGTTCAACAAAGAAGTTCCCCCATAGATACACTCAAGGAGTATCTAGTCATAAATGGTTTCATCTTAAAACATAGCAAAGCTTACAAGGACGCTCTACGATAACTTGGGGGGCAAGGGTTAGTCCAACTGGGGCAATATCTTGAACAAAGATGCATAATTACGATGGAGGGAAGGCGGCATATGTTAACTCCCCACCAGGGGGCAAAAGGGTCGTAGGTTTTCTATATCAATTTACAAACACTGAACGTTGCAAACGGTGTGATACTACCCTTAGAAAAAGTGAAAGAGGTTCATTCAAAGGAAACTCATGAAGTTTCGGACGACGAAAACCCACCGCTAACAATTTATTCCCGACAGGTTTGCCATGCCCAAGGAGAGTTCGAGGTCACCCTTTACTTCTACAAGTCACAAAACTAAGAAGTAAAACAAAGTCATTGGATTAACAAAGGAGATTGTCCCTAGGATTAATAGGTGTTTATCATGTCAAAATTGTAACCCCTACGATCGCTAAGTGTTACCATGTATAAGCGTTATACCTTCCAACTTACAATTCTAATAAAATAATCATGCAGGTTTTGGAATTGATTCATTCCCTTTGCTCTTGCATTACTACGACTTTCCATTTTAACTCTTCGATTCTATTTCAACTTGCCACTTTCTATTATTAATAAACTTAAAGGAGAATAACGAAATATAAATAACTAAATTTTGCTAAACATATGCTTTCAATGTAAGACCGAGTTGATGAGGTAAGGCATTGTTTCAATCCCTAAACAGTGGAGAAATAAGGAGATAATCCGTAGTCAACCCCCTCGAGCCAGGAGTTGGATTTTGTTTCTATTTTTCAAATAAACCTTAATTTCAACCAGGGACAGGGTAGATTTCGATTAATTCAATGATGAATTTCGTGGTCAAGAGAATCAGTCAAGCAAAGCAAAGGTTCAAGCATATCTTCTTCCTCGCGTTCATCAAAGATTGAGGAAGCAATGGAGATAACATTCACAACATCTTCTTCCTCAATACATCATTCGAGATCGAGGAAGCATCAAAGTTTACAAACTAAAGTCAACATGGAAGTCACATTATTCAAAATCCAAAAAGTAAATTTTAAAAAAAAAAGAATTTCAAAAAAAAAAAGGCCTGCTAAGTCAGATGGAAAACTCCATAAAGAAAACAAAAATTGACTTTGGCAAAAACCAGGACATCCCGATGGACAAAATTCTAAAGAATTGGCCCATGCAAAAATAAGGGATAAAAACAAAACAAAAGCAAAAAACAAAGGATAATCTTGTGATTTCTAAATCATCGAAGCTTCCCATCAATGTTTGGATCTCTACAAAAATTTTCATCGGTGCTTGGTGTGGACCTCCGTTTTTTATCCCGGGCCATACCTCTGTTCTGTAGAGATACGTGAACTGACTCTTTTTTATCGCTTAATGCTTTCGCATTTTTGAAAATTCACAGAGTCGCCACCGACCTTTTATTTTATCCAATTAAGGAAAGGTTTATAAAAGAAACAGAAAAAAGACCTTTAAGAAATTCTGGGTAAGGGGGTAGGTTATACAAAGGGAAGGTGTTAGCACCCTTTGTATCCATGGTTATCCATGGGCTCTTAAGTTTGCTTAGCTCACTTGTTTTTCGATCACTTTTCAATTGCTTTAGAATGCTCATATGTGGTTTCAAATACTTTTGTAAATTGAATTTTGTAATGATCCGTGTGTGGATGTATACAAAATGCTTGTTTATCTTTCGAAAGATGTTTTGAAAAGAACGTTAACTTTGTAATAATCCGTGTTTGGATGTATACAAAGTATTGTCTTTTTTGAAAGTTTTGTTTTGAAAAACAACAGTGTATGAGAATTTTGTTTGTTTTGATTTGAGCAAGCAAACTAGGAGGTCTACCTTGAGTTGTAAGGTCTTTATCCTTATTTCCTTTAAAAATCTATCCTTTCACCGGATATAAACAAAAGGTTCGATTTTGTACTCGAAACAGTAGAATTTTGACTTTGATTTTGAAAAGAATGAGAAGGGATTACCTTAAAAGGTGCAAGTGTGATTGTGTTTGGATTCAGATATTTTATCTTTGAAGTTAGTGATCTAACGGTTCAATTTTATCTTTGACATACACGCAGTTTATATTTTGCTGGAAATTAAAATGCGGAAATGTAAAGTGCGGAAAGTAAATCTACGCTATTACATCGATTGTGCAGGAAATGTAAACTAGCCTATTTACATTAATTTGACATCCTATACATTTATCTAGGAATTTAAATTGCAAGAAAAATAAAAGGCATATTTTTGGATTTTTTATGATTGATTTTAATTATAATTAATGCATGATTAATTAAATTAAAATGAAGAAAAAAGATGAAAATATATTTAAACCTAGAAATTAAGTTTAAAATATGTACAAAATATTTGTCAATTAATTTTAAAACAAAACTAATTTTTTTTGGAATTTTTGAAATTGATTTGAAATTGATTAAGCTAATTAAAACATAATTATGCAAATAATTATACAAATAATTAAAACTTAGAGAGAATATTATTCAAAATATGTACAAAATTAGTTTATAATATATAAACAATATTTAACATTAAGAACAATTTTTTTATGATTTTTTGATTGGTTAGAATAATTAAGAAGCAAATATATAAATATATACTAATTAATTATGCAAAATATTGAAATTTTGAAGGAAAATAAAATATTTTTATTTCAGAAAATAATATATTATTTTAGAAGTCTAAAAATATTTTTTGTGTATTTTTTGGATTTTTAAAACTATTTTTAATTAATTTTGTAAAGAAAATTAAAATAAAATAGAAAATAAAAAAGGATATGATCATGTGTGAAAATTAATGAAGTCCATAGTATAGGGCTGCTTATCTGATGCGTTGGATTGGCTTTGAGATTGATCCAAGGGCACAGATCATGAGGGAACATGATAGCCATATGGAAATCAGTGCATGTGATCAGTCAGATATTCAAAGTCCACGCTGGGACCCACGCTGGCTGACCAACGAATGAGGAAAAGGGAATCTGCCACGCGTGCTGGTCAAAGATTCAACGTCACTATTCATCATCCCTAACCTATTTCCTGCGGATTTTGCTCCGGAAACAACTGCGATTTTACCTGCGGATTTCGCTTCTTTTTTTCATGCTTTTAGAAACCTGCAAAAACAAGGAAATAAATTCTTGCAAACAACCCAGATGGCCTAATTAAGACCCCTGAGTTCATTAGTGGCATTAGTTTTTGTTAAAAGTGCTTGGAAGAGGCAACTCGAAGCTTTTCAAGTTTGGACACCCAATAATGGTGGATTGTGTTAGAGGCGTGAAACCTTGCATG
Organism: Vicia villosa; assembly: GCF_029867415.1. Taxonomy (NCBI): domain Eukaryota; kingdom Viridiplantae; phylum Streptophyta; class Magnoliopsida; order Fabales; family Fabaceae; genus Vicia; species Vicia villosa. Next base: position 98,285,804 of record NC_081182.1, read on the forward strand.
ATCTACATTGAATCTACTCTAAATGATGTCAGGAACTTAAATCAAAGATTAGATTAAGTTGTTTCACGTGAAAATTTGGAAAACGAAAGTTATGAAGTTATGAGCATGAAGATTATGATACACGTGTTTAGAGTATTAAGGGACTTGTTTAGTGCACCAATCTTACTCTATATGATCTCAGAAGATGATTTGAATGATTGTTTTGTATTGATATTGATTGGAAATATGAAAATGAAAATTACATAGTTTGGAGATTTTTGTGAGAATTATGAGGTTTCTATGCTATGCTTGGGCTATATTTCGTGGTGTGTGGCTTCTCTTGTTGCTGAAATATGCTTGCCTATTTATAAGCCATGAGGTGCTTAAAATTGAAGCTAAAAGCATTGATTGCTTTTGTTGAAATTTTGACCTTTTTAGCTTAAGAATCAAGCAACCCTTGCTTAATTTTTCCACACCTCTTGCCATAGACCTTCCTTGTATCTCATGCTGCAGAATTGGAGTGATTATTTGATGAGTCATGCTTGGAAAATAAGCTACCCATTATTCTTCCATTTTCCTTTTTAAATTTAATCTTATATGTGATAAAATTAAATCAAAAATGGATAAAAATGATGTGGGCTTTGTCTTGGTCGTGGGAGGCCCATAATAACATGGCAAAGATGTTTGAACCATGAAAACTTGGCCCCATTTGGAAAAAAATACATTTTTGAGCAATGTTGATTTCATGCATTTTCCCAAAATTTAGCCAATTTCAACAAGGTGTAAATCCCTCAATTTTTGTCATATGAAGGAGATCTTGCACTTTTTGGAAACCTCAAAGAGTCCTCTAACCAATGTCTTTGGTCTCATGTCAAAATGATTTTTGATGCTCCTTGTGTGTCCTTTTGAAAAAAGTGTCTTTTTGTTGACTTTGAAAATGACCTGTAATGTCTTTGGTCATATTTTTCAAATGGTGAATGCAATGACCATGGGATTAATTGCATTTGAAAGATAATTGAATTTCCTTCAAAATGAGCTTTGGTTTGAATTTTTTGGATGAAGGATGAGAGAGTTATGATCAGTCAAAGTTGAGTTGACTTTTCAGGCAAAAACCCTAATTTTGAATCTTAGGGTTTTGTTGATTTTTGATCTTTCCTTGATGAATTATGATCATCCAATGATCAAATGATGAATCCTTTGACAAAATATGGACTTTGACAAAAAATTTCATTTTTGACTGTCTGTTGACTTTTTTGGTCAAACGGGTCGTCTGTTGACTGTTTGAGCTGCTGACGGTGCGTCTGAGTGAATTGAAGTTTGAAAATTTGTATGATGGTACTTTGAGATATATGGATGTGTATGAAATCCATTTGAGCTCTCAAAAACTTGTTTCTCCTGTAAAAACAAGAAAACCCTAGTCAAGGACTGTTTGTGTAGGAGACAGTTAAGCGTACCTGATTTTTGTGCAGTGTTGAGTCTCTGCTAATCGCGTGATATTCAGAAGACTTCTAGAACAAAAATCTTGGAATTTTGAATTGTGAAAGATTGATTTGATTGATGGTACAAAACACTGAGAATTGTACTGCCAGCAGTTTGGCTGTCAACTGACTGTCCAGGTATTGATGTAGCAGTTAGAGTGAAAAATCAACAGTCAAAGTTAATTTTCTTTTTTGTTGTTTTTGTATTTATGTGAAAAATGAAAGTTATTTACATGACTTGTTAAAAACACAGACATAATAAATAACTAATATTTACTGTATGCGGGCAAAATTACCGATAATAACCCTGAAAATCATTTAATGCACAGAAAAATGAATATTTGACTGGCAGAAAACACACAAAATATTATCTGAGTAATTAAGCAATACTATGACAAATAGTACAACATTTAATACTGACAGTACAAATATTACATACTATATTGAACAGTACGACGAATAAACGGTACATTTAAGAAATAAGAAATACGACAAATTTTAAGAATGACGATTGATAACCCATGCTACAAATAGTAACATGTAGATGATTGGGAGCATAAGCATCCCAGGTCCACAGTGTTCCGGGCTATGCAGACAGAAGAAAGACATGATCACCGTAGCAATGGTGATGACCATAAGAAAACACGTTTCCCACCGCTTTGCCATTTTGTCGGGGAAGAAGAAAGGATGGATTATGAAGTAGAAATTTGAGAGATGAATTAGAATTTGATGTGAGATTTTATGGAAGAAAATGGGAGGTATTTATAGAATGGAAAGGAGGATAGAGACGTTGGGGAATGATGTGATTCCGTACAAAAGGAAAATTTGAGTGGAAGTAAGATTTGAAAGAAAGTGTATGATAGTGTTGGGAAAAAGAGAGATGTAGAGAATAAAGTTAGGATTTGATTTTTGAAAAAGAGATTTGAAAAGATTTTTGAAAATAATGGAATATAGTACAAAAATTAGTGGGAAACAAAAGATAATAATAATCTACTTGTTACCAGTACAGTCTGAGTTTCCTGATTCTGCGCCTGCAAAAATATTTAACTCTGTACCAATTGTGTCAGTACTATTTATCTGTAAATAAATAAATAGCATGTGTGAAGTAATAAACAGCATTTGGCGTTTGCGTAAGAATAAATTCAACTGCAAGCCAAATTACTGTATAAGAAAAATTCTAAAAACTAAGTATTTCATATGTCAGGATATTTGTTGAAATAAAAATCCATGATTATATGAGACTCTTAATTTCCAGATTGGAGTTTTCTTGAAAAATGATGCGGGCAAATTTTGGGGTATAACAGTTGCCCCTATTCAATCTTCTTAAACCTGAAGAGATTGTCTGAAATCTGAAGGTAGAAGATGATTGAATATTTAGATGCCCTAAAAATTTGCACTTACCTTGATCAGAAGAGATGTTGGAAGTTGCATTTGAATGTCGTCTGCGAAATGTTGTTGGCAGATTGACACATTACCTGAGATGGGCTTTCAGATGCCACCTGGTAAATGGGTTGAGGGTTTGTTCATCAGAATGAATCCATTGATTATATCTTGATGAAGGATTTGAAAGTCTTTGTGTTGACTGTTTCGGAACCGTCCAAGGTTACCGCTTTAAGTCTTGGAAGATAATCGTTACAGAACTTGTCCAAAGTTTTTCCGATTTAGATTTTGGAAGTTGATCATTGTGGAACTGTCTGAGGTATCGCTTTAGATCTGCAATGTTAGATCGTTTTGGAACCGTCTGAGGTATCGCTTTAGATCTGTGATGCTAGATCGTTCTGGAACCGTCTGAGGTATCGCTTTAGATCTGCAACGTTAGATCGTTCTGGAACCGTCTGAGGTATCGCTTTAGATCTGTGATATTAGATCGTTCTGGAACCGTCTGAGGTATCGCTTTAGATCTGCAATGTTAGATCGTTTTGGAACCGTCTGAGGTATCAACTTTAGATCTGTGATGCTAGATCGTTTTGGAACCGTCTGAGGTATCAACTTTAGATCTGTGATGCTAGATCGTTTTGGAACCGTCTGAGGTATCGCTTTAGATCTGCAATATTAGATCGTTCTGGAACCGTCTGAGGTATCAACTTAGATCTGCAATGTCTGTTTTTGAGTTGGTAAGTGATCCGAATGAATCTTCGGCTTGATTATATCTGAGAGAACTGTTCATGGAATTCAGGTGAACACTGCATGTGACTGAGAACATCTTTGTTGAAGATATCCGTCTACCTGAAAAATCAAGTTAGTGATATGCAATGTTTATGATGCATGTAAATGTGAGATATTCCCGAAGAAATATGCATGTGATGTTGTGTATGAATATGCGTATGAATATGCGCATGATGCATGATGTATGAATATGATGTATGAATATGAATATGTGATGTATGAATGTGAGATGTCGAGCTTTTATTTGGGAAAATAAATTTCCGCCAGTCATCTGGATATGACTATATTGTGATCGTTGATGATCTTTTGTCTTGTTTGAGTACCCTTGGCTGGGGAAATTCTTTGAGAACCCTGGTACTCTGTTGAAGGATCTTTGAATATCTCTTGAGAATGAAAGGTAGCTGGAAGTTCTGATGCCCTTTCAAATGGGAATGAGGAAGATGCATAATCCTCCGATGCACTATCTGACCAAGTCCGGGTGCGGGGATCACACCTTCTGAAGATAGTAATCTGGAACAACCCTGCTGGGAGATAAGACTTCTTTTGAAAAGAAAATCTTTTTGAGGAATTTGCTGAGAAACGCGTTTCTCTTGGGGATTTTCTTCTGATGGGATGATGTCCAGATAATTGGGACATTTCCTGAATGCTATTCCTATTTTTCCTGGTAAACATCAATCATATTCAAATGCACATGTTCATTCAAAATTATCATTGGGACGTTTACGTATTTAAAACAGAAAAAGTGAAAATAGTGATTTTTGAGCCTAAGCTGCATTGATTTTTTGAAAAAGAGCCATGATAGGCTGGTTAGCACAGGGAGACAACAATCCTAGAAGTAGGAAATCGTCAGAAAGTTTTGGAAAATATTTATAAAGATAAATAGCTATGTGAAAATGATCCCAGTCAAGTTTCAACTCTGCTATTGCCAATCTGTCTTCGAGCATCTCATCCCTCACTTGTTGGAAGAAAGTGATTGGACTGATCGGTGTCTTTGAGGTGTTGAATCTTGATGGTGAGTAGGCAGCTGAACGGAACACAGTTGTATGCTTCATTCCCTAACTTTTGCCTAGGCTGCCCTTTCAGGTTTTCAGCCTACCGGGATAGTATTTGTTTAGTCTCTAATTTTTGCCTGGACCGCCCTTTCGGGTTTTCAATCCACCGAGACGCTCATTTTTTGCCTAAGTTGCCCTTTCAGGTTTTCAACTTAGCGAGCTGTTTTTTTCTTTTTAAGAGAAGTATTTTTTGACTATGTCAGCATTCACAGGGTGTGGGAAATCCTCGCCATCCATGGTGGTAAGCAACATGGCGCCGCCGGAGAATATTTTCTTGATTATGAATGGTCCCTCGTAGGTGGGAGTCCATTTGCCTCTGGGATCACCTTGTGGTAAGATGATGCGTTTGACAACCAAGCAACCAGTTTGGTATGCTTGACTTTTGACTTTTTTGTTGAAGGCTTTGATCATACGCTTTTGGTATAGCTGACCATGACAAATAGCTGCGAGCCTTTTCTCATCAATCAAGTTTATCTGGTCCAACCGTGTTTGAATCCAATCGTCTTCGTCTAGATTGGCTTCTTTCATAATCCTTAGGGAAGGAATCTGAATTTCAATTGGAAGAACTACCTCCATACCATAGACTAAGGAGAATGGAGTTGCCCCTGTTGAAGTACGCGCAGATGTGCGATAACCATGAAGGGCAAAAGGCAACATCTCATGCCAGTCTTTGTAGGTTACTGTCATTTTTTTGTATGATTTTCTTGATGTTCTTGTTGGCAGCTTCCACCGCGCCGTTCATCTTTGGTCGATATGGAGAAGAATTATGATGTTTGATCTTGAACTGTGTGCAAAGTTCAGTAATCATTCTGTTGTTTATATTTGTGCCATTGTCCGTAATAATCCGTTCAGGGATACCGTACCGACAAATGAGATTGTATTTGATGAACCGGGCCACCACATTTTTGGTGACAGAAGCAAATGAAGCTGCTTCTACCCACTTTGTGAAGTAGTCAATAGCGACCAGGATAAAGCGATGTCCGTTGGAGGCAGTAGGTTTGATTTCTCCAATCATATCAATACCCCACATTGCAAAAGGCCAAGGAGCCGTCAGGACGCTTAATGGAACTGGAGGTACATGTAATTTGTCAGCATATATCTGGCATTTGTGACATGTTCGGGAGTGATGATGGCAGTCTGTTTCCATGGTAGACCAGTAATAACCTGCTCTCAGGATCTTTTTAGCCATTGTATGTCCACTGGAATGAGTACCGAAGGCACCATTGTGTATTTCTTCCATGATCTGTTCTGCTTCCTTCTTGTTTACACAGCGAAGTAAAGTCGAGTCATGGTTGCGTTTGTATAGGGTTCCATTGCTTAGAAAGAATTTGGCAGCAAATCTCCTTAGAAACTTTTTGTCATTAATGGATGCCCCTTCAGGGTACTCCTGAGCTTCGAGATATCTTTTTACTTCATGGAACCATGGTTTTACCTCGGTTCCTTCGGTATTGATCTCATTGCAATAGGATGGTTCATCTTGCCTGTAAATGGTGATCATAGGCGCCTCGTTGTCCCACCTGACTTTGAACATAGATGACATGGTAGCTAAAGCATCAGCTAGTTGATTTTCCTCGCGTGGGATGTGTTCGAAAGTGATTTCTTCGAAGTAAAGAATCAAACTCAGCACATATTCTTTGTAAGGAATTAGATTCGGGTGCTTCGTGTCCCATTCCCCTTTGACTTGGTAGATTACCAAGGTCGAGTCTCCGTAGACTTCCAGGAATTTGATTCTTAGATCGATTGCAGCTTTGAGACCCAGAATACATGCTTCGTATTCGGCTATATTGTTAGTGCAATTGAAGCATAATCTGGCAGTGAATGGTGTATAACCTCCTGCGGGGGAAATGATCACAGCTCCGATGCCATTGCCAAGTGCATTAGAAGCTCCGTCAAAAACCATAGTCCACCGGGATCCTGGCTCGGGTCCTTCTTCTGGTCCTGATTGTTTGTAGTCATTGACTAGCATAATGTCTTCGTCTGGGAAGTCAAAGTTCAATGCTTGATAATCATCTACTGCTTGATGAGCCAGATGATCAGCTACCACACTTCCTTTGATTGCTTTTTGTGAAGTGTATTGAATGTCATATTCTGTTAAGATCATTTGCCATCTCGCTATTCTTCCAGAGAGAGCAGGTTTTTCGAACACGTATTTGATGGGATCCATCTTGGAGATTAGGAAAGTGGTGTGATTTAGCATGTACTGTCTTAGCCGGCGAGCTGCCCAAGCTAAGGCACAACAAGTTTTTTCGAGTAGTGAGTATCTTGTTTCACAATCGGTAAACTTTTTGCTAAGATAGTAGATTGCGTGCTCCTTTCGGCCGGATTCGTCATGTTGTCCTAGTACACACCCCATTGAGTCTTCTAACACAGTTAGGTACATTATCAGAGGTCTGCCTTCCACAGGTGGCAACAAGATTGGAGGTTTTTGGAGATATTCTTTGATTTTGTCAAAGGCTAACTGGCATTTGTCATTCCACCTTTCCACTTGATCTTTCTTCAACAGTTTGAAGATCGGCACACAAGTAGTAGTCATGTGGGCAATGAATCGGGCGATGTAATTTAGACGTCCCAAGAATCCTCTGACTTGTTTCTCGGTACGAGGTATAGGCATTTCTTGAATGGCTTTAACCTTGGCGGGATCAACCTCAATACCTTTGCTGCTGACGATGAAACCTAAGAGTTTGCCGGATCTTACTCCAAAGGTACACTTATTTGGGTTCAGTCGCAACTTGTATTTCTTGAGTCTGTCAAACAACTTGTGTAAATGACCCAAATGTTCTTCCTCGGTGTTGGATTTTGCAATCATGTCATCGACATACACCTCTATTTCTTGATGAATCATATCATGAAATAGCGCTACCATTGCACGTTGATAGGTTGCTCCTGCGTTTTTCAGACCAAAGGGCATTACTTTGTAACAAAGGGTTCCCCAGGGTGTTGTGAAGGTTGTTTTTTCCATGTCTTCGGGTGCCATCTTGATTTGATTGTACCCTGAGAATCCGTCCATAAAGGAGAATACCTTGCATTGTGCGGTATTGTCAACCAGTACATCGATGTGTGGTAGAGGGAAATCATCTTTGGGGCTTGCCCGGTTCAGATCTCTGTAGTCCACGCACATTCTGACTTTCCCGTCTTTTTTAGGTACAGGGACGATGTTAGCTATCCAAGGAGGATAACTTACAACTTTTAGGAATCCGACATTGAACTGTTTTTCAACCTCGTCTTTGATCTTTTTTGACATATCAGGCCTACTCCTTCGTAGTTTCTGTTTGACTGGAATGCTACCTTCTTTGATTGGTAGGCGATGAACTACAATGTCCGTGTCAAGGCCTGGCATATCTTCATAGGACCAGGCGAATATCTCGACGTAGTCTCGCAGCATTTGAATCAGTCTTTGCTTGACGCTGTGTTCTAAATCAGCCCCTATTTTGACTTCTTTCTTTTCTTCGTTGCTGCCCAAGTTGATGACCTCAATTGGCTCCTCGTGAGGCTGTATGGCCTTGTCTTCTTGTTCTAGCAGCCTTGCAATTTCTCTTGGCACTTCACAATCTTCCTCACTTTCGTCCTCAGTTTGGTAGATTGGAATTTCAAAGTCATGACGGGCAATAGCAGAATCATTGTTGACTGGATCCAGAGTGTATGTGAATCTGCAGGTTAGTTATGTGAGTGTGTGTGAAGAAAAAACATAGCTATTAGAAAGCGAAGAAAGAAAGAAAAAGGATCACAAAATTTAAATATGCAAGCGTCCCATGATTTTATTGAATGCACATGATCATGATATGATAAGCCCTTATAGAAGGACCAGTGTGCTAAGGCACACGGCTTTCAAGCTCATGGTTCGATTGTTCAGGAACCATTTTATCTTTGCACAATATACACAAAGAAAACAGGAAATGGCATTTACTCCTGGTCAAAGGAGATCACAGCCTCAGCTTTCCAGTTGTTCAATCCACTGTTGTGAGCAGGGAGTATCCAGCTGTTCCAGTTGCAGTTGTCTTCTTCATCTTCCACAGCATTGATTTCATTAGTGGGAAAATGAGCCGGTGATCCTTCGGGATAAGGGATATACTCTGCTGGATACGAGAGCCCAGGCTGAGATATCTCTGTTGGCTGAGCGAGATGCTCGATAAGGCCGTCCCATGCAGTCGGGATGATGTTTTGAATAGAGACTTGTGCATCCTGATGAGGAGTGTATGCTGACAGAAAGCAACCCTCGTTATTTGGTATTTCCCTGGCTTCTTCAAGAGCGAAATTGTCATCGTAATGTTCATCCCATCCAGTTGGGACAATGTCCTCCATAGCAATTTGTGATCTCGGAAGAGCGGAGTATTTCACCATATAGTCATATTTGCCGTTGGGTTCTCCTAGCGTGTCCCATACTTCTTTGGGTGGATTTTGATATTGCTCAGTGACGGGACTTGTGAAACTTTCCTCATTTCCAATTTGATCACCCCATCCAGTCGGGGTAAGGTCTTCCATAGCAATATAGGAATTCTGAGGTGCGGCATACTGATAGTTATACCCGCCGTTTGGTTCTCCCACAGCATCCCACATTCCCATGGAAATGGGTGGAATCTCATCTGGATATGGCTGAATGATATGGTTCAAGAACACTCCTTCATCCTCAATAGCGTTTACTTCTTGGCTGACAAAGTGTGACATCAATCCTTCAGAACGAGGACTTTGATCATTCTTTTGATTTTCACTATCATAGCCCAGACCTAGTTTGTCAGACTTGTAGGGTATATCGGGAAGCTGTCCCCATACTGTGCAATCACCCTGTTCAATCATGGCTTTGGCATCTTTGAGAGAAGCCATAGTTGTAGTTGGAGTAGCAGGAATATGCTTGGTGGTAGAGACATCTGGGGAGACCACCTCAAATGATTGGCATGGAGTTTCGATGAATTCGTCCTCCAACTCAACATATTTGGAATTGCTTAGGTGACTAACCACATATTCCTCTTCGCCATAGACTGTGACAATCTTTCCTTTTACTGGATATTTTAACTTCTGATGCAAGGTAGAAGTTACAGCGTTTGCCCCATGTATCCAAGGGCGTCCAAGTAAACAGGAGTAGGCTGGGTGAATTTCCATTACGTAAAAGATAGAATCAAAGATCTGAGAACCCACTCTGATTGGGAGATTCACTTTTCCGTATACCGTTCTGGTTGACCCGTCAAAGGCTCTTACCACAACATCACTTGGCTGTAACACAATTCCCTCGAAGTCAAGCTTTTCTAGTACTATTTTCGGTAACACGTTCAGAGAAGAACCGTTATCTACTAGCACATGAGATAGAGTGGTGCCATTACATTCAATGGAGATATGTAAGGCTTTGTTGTGATTTTTTCCAGCAGGTGTTAAATCCATATCAGAGAAACCGAGACCATTGTTCACGGTTAGATTGGCAACACAATTCTCAAATTGGTCGACTGAGATCTCTTGAGGCACATGGGCAGCTTTCAGGAACTTCATCAGAGCTTTGGCATGGGCTTCTGAATATTTTAGCAGGGATAGCATTGAGATTTTTGAAGCAGTGTGCCCCAGTTGCTCAACAATATTGTAATCACTCTTGCAGATGATTTTCAATATTTCCTCCATTTCTTGCTTTGATGGATCCTCAGCGGTGATCTCCACCGGGGTTTGAACTTGTTCAACTTGTGGCTCTTTGCCTCGAGCGTTGACATTTTGATTAGGAACTGGGACTCGGACTGGACCAGCAGCAACATTTGGAGAAATTTCTGGTGAAAAGATTCTTCCACTTCTCGTGATCTTGCTGGTACCCACAATATTACCCACAGTTGGAGTAGATAACTTTGCGGTCTCTTCAGTCGAGGTACCCTGCTTAACTCCATGAACGTAAACATTAGTGTCGTATCCCCATGGGACAGCTTTGTCTGAGGAGTATGGAAATGGAGTTGGACTAGCAATGACTACTGATGCCACTTTGAGTGTAGCAGAAATTTTGAATGGAGCCTTGGCAGAGATTTTGAATGGTAAGCTGGAGATCACTGAGGCATCCTCTATTCTCATCCCGTTTGTAAAGACTTCGCACAGCACGTCCATAGAAGGGAGCCTTTCAAACATAATGATACGGCGATCCATCCATTTTTGAATTCCCATCCTCAGATTTTCACAACCATTGGGCAGGTATGAGCAATAAAGGCAATCGGGGTCACACCCTGGAAAGTAACCAGCTTGGATTAGCTTTCCTTTGACTTCGCAGAGTGGAGTTGATAATTCGTTCACATCATAGATATAAACAGTGTCCAGGATAGCGTTAACAGTTTTGTCAGGCTTTGGCATAGGTGCAGTGATGACATTTGGAGTTTCTGGAGGATCGAACTCAATTTCCCCAGCATCTATCATATCTTGTATTTTACTTTTCAGGGCCCAGCAGTGATCTGCGTCATGTCCTGGAAAGTTTGAGTGATAGGCACATGTCGCATCAGGGCGATAATTCGGAGAAGAAGTGTTGACATTCTTTGGAGGACCTCTTAAGGTGATCAGATCTGCTTTTAGCAAGTGCTGCAATGCCTGAGAGATTGGCATGTTGATTCTGGTGAAATTTCTTCTTGGTGCATCTGGTCGATGCGTATATTTTGGCTGTTGATCTTTTTGAGGTGCAGATGTGGAGATCAGAACTGCCCCTACAGATTGATGCTGCTCATTTTTGCGACTTTTCTGAATTTGTGTTGCATTGACCTCATTTCTCCCGCGGATGGGCCTTTTTGTAGTACCAGAGGAGGAACCTATTTGAATTTTTCCATTTTGAATGCCACTTTCGACACGTTCTCCGGTCAATATCAGGTCAGTGAAACCTGATGATGAGCTTCCCAGCAAATGGCTATAGAAAGGGCCAGTTAAAGTGCCCATGAACATGTCGACTAGTTCGCGATCAGATAAGGGTGGTTGAACCCTTCCAGCCATATCTCTCCACTTTTGTGCATATCCTTTGAAACTTTCTTTTGGTCCCATAGACATGCCCCTTAGTTGAGTACGGGTTGGCGCAAGATCAGCATTGTATTGGTACTGTTTGTAAAAAGCAGCAGCTAATTCTTCCCAAGTATGAACCTTGGTATTTTCCAGCTGGTAGTACCACTCGAGTTGTGTACCCGACAGACTTTCTTGGAAGAAGTGAATCCACAATTTGTTATCTGTGGTATGAGGTTGTATCTTCCTCACATAGGATCTCAGATGTAGTTTCGGGCAAGAAACTCCATCATATTTTGCAAAGACAGGAACTTTGAATTTTGGAGGGATAACAACATCCGAGATGAGCCCTAGATCATTGAAATCTAAGCCAGGTATTTTTTGTATCTCCATAGCTTTCATACGGTCTTCCAGCTGTTGGTATTTTTCATCATCCGGTTCGTCCCCAGAATGATCATTTTCTTCATTTGAAGTGAGAGAGGGTTTAGCAGAACCCTGGTTGCTTTGATTGTCTTCTTGTTCATCATCACCGACTGTTTCAGGGATCGGTGGCTTTTTGAACTTTTTGACTGGGATTTTGATCTTCCTTTTCAGGTGACTCAAGCCTACAGATCCTTTGGGCTTCTTTTTCTTCTTGATTATCAGGGCTTTCAGTTCTTGCTGCCCCTTTGCCAGTTCCAGAATTGCCACTTGAACTTGGGCATTCTGTGCTTCGAGGTTCTTGATGCTTGTTTCAGATTCCATCTCTTCTGACTGAAATAAACAGCGAGAAGATGAGAAATCCGTCATGTGAACCTGTTATGCAATGTGTATGACTGGATGCAATGTGTATGCAATGTATGAAATGTATATGTATGAAATGTATATGCAATGCATGAAGTGAAATGTGTGTGCAATGTTTCAAGGATCTTAGAGTTTAGATTTGTTAAAGAAGAAACAAACGTTAGTTAATCAATTTATTTCTTTTTTTTTTGCTTCTTTTTTCTTTGCCTCATTTGGGCTTACAAGACAGAAATAAAATAAATGATCCTTCAGGTCTCCCGTGGACGCTTTCTCTTTGCCCCCAGGAATGTGTTGATCTGTTGTTCTTCTTGAAGCTGTCCGGTGAGCTCCAATATCCTTCTCTCATAGTCCTGACAGTATGATTTGAAGGTGTCTCTTTCCTCTTTGAGTTGAACCCAAGATTTTTGCAACTCTTCTAGGTCAGTTGGCATGTCCGGGTGTAGAATAACTTGAGGTTCATATCCCTCGACCTCTGGTTCAATAGTCACAGGTAGAACAACAGGATATGGCATAAGGAGTTTCTGAGCATGAGTGCGGGCCCATCTGAGGTAGGGTTCCATAGGAATAGAATTCCATTGCCCCAGAGTTTTGCTTTCTATTCTATAGACACTGCCCCATGCATGTATGAACCTTCGTCGGTGTCTATGAGAATCATTCTCGTAATCAAACACAATGCCATGGATAATCATGTCATGAGGACCGTTGCTCCTTGCATATCCGAATTGGCGTAGAGCTAAAGAGGGATTGTAAGTGATGCCTCCTTTGATGCCAAGGAGTGGCACATTAGGGTATTCTCCACAATGATCAATGATAGTAATGTCTCTTTGAAAGAAGTTGTTCCACCGGATATCTGAATGAGACAAAGACATAATCCTGCGAGACCATTGCATTCTTTGTTCATTTCTCAACACTGATCGGGGAAGATGAAATGTAAACCACCTAGCCAGTAGTGGTATACAGCACATGAGAGTTCCCCGTTTCTTCATGGTACGAGTGTGTAGAGAATGTAGAATGTCTCCCAGCAATGTTGGTACCGGGTTACGGATTAGGAAAAGGTTGATGATGTGTACACTTATGAACTGGTCGGGATTTGGGAATAAAACCAACCCATAGATCAAAAGTGCCATAACTTCCTCAAAAGCTGGATAACTTTTGTTTTCTAGCAGTAGTCGAGCCTTTTCCAATAAGAACTTGGCAAGTAAACCCTTAACTCCACTCTTTGTTTCCCAATTGGACTCGATTTCTGATTTCCGCAGATGTAAAGCAGCAGCAATGACTTCAGGTTTTGGAATCCTTTCTAAACCAGTGAAAGGTAATTGATTTCGAACAGGTAATCCAATTAGTTCAGAGAATTCTTCCAAAGTGGGTACTAACTGGTAATCTGGAAAGGTAAAGCAATGATGTTCAGGGTCAAAGAACTGGAACAGGACCCGTATCATGTCTTCTTCAAATTTTGAGGTAACCAAATGGAGTAGGTGACCATGCCTTTCGGTGAATTGAACATTCCTGGGGAATTCTGACACTAAGTCTTTTAGTTCAGATGGTACCGTTGAGATGTTGATTCGGATGTAATCTTTGGTGGCGGGAGCCATTACCTGCAAAAACAAAGGTAAACTCTTTGATCCTTGAAGTGTTTGGTGCAAAAAATGATATGCTTATGATGCAAACATGTGGCACACAAAAACAAATCAAACAATAGCCTTAGGTTTAAAGGCTTGCATGGAGCTGATAGGTGATACCCTCCCCACTGAAGTTGAGTTGGTTAAAACCTGTCCTAGAATAGTATTTGGGTTCTATGATCCTTGGAAGTAACATCTCAATGCGGCGCTCGAGCGGCCGATCAAAATATTCCTCGAGGATAACTAACTTCGATCAATTTCAAAGCTAGCCACTTAATAGGCCACAAGTCAAGTTCAACTAAAAAGGTTCTAAGACAAATTAGTGTTTAATGATATTTCGGAAGCCTAATATACCTCTTGATCGTTTTCAAGGGATATCAGTATAAACCAAAGTATCGCACTAACGATGACTACCAGATCAACCGTATCGGTACATGCCGTACAGTTTCCTTGGTCTATTGTCATATACTTAAGGTATCTCGAGATTCGGGTTAGAATCTTTCACACAAGCAAAATACCCAAACAAACCTTTGAAAATTAGAGCAATCAAGTCAATCAATTGAAAACATCGAAGTGATCTATTCTCTTAAGGTAACCCCTTTTGAAAACATTTTGTTTTTTGAAAGTATCTCCCCAGCAGAGTCGCCAGTTCTGTGGACCTCCGTTTTTTATCCCGGGCCATACCTCTGTTCTGTAGAGATACGTGAACTGACTCTTTTTTATCGCTTAATGCTTTCGCATTTTTGAAAATTCACAGAGTCGCCACCGACCTTTTATTTTATCCAATTAAGGAAAGGTTTATAAAAGAAACAGAAAAAAGACCTTTAAGAAATTCTGGGTAAGGGGGTAGGTTATACAAAGGGAAGGTGTTAGCACCCTTTGTATCCATGGTTATCCATGGGCTCTTAAGTTTGCTTAGCTCACTTGTTTTTCGATTACTTTTCAATTGCTTTAGAATGCTCATATGTGGTTTCAAATACCTTTGTAAATTGAATTTTGTAATGATCCGTGTGCGGATGTATACAAAATGCTTGTTTATCTTTCGAAAGATGTTTTGAAAAGAACGTTAACTTTGTAATAATCCGTGTTTGGATGTATACAAAGTATTGTCTTTTTTGAAAGTTTTGTTTTGAAAAACAACAGTGTATGAGAATTTTGTTTGTTTTGATTTGAGCAAGCAAACTAGGAGGTCTACCTTGAGTTGTAAGGTCTTTATCCTTATTTCCTTTAAAAATCTATCCTTTCACCGGATATAAACAAAAGGTTCGATTTTGTACTCGAAACAGTAGAATTTTGACTTTGATTTTGAAAAGAATGAGAAGGGATTACCTTAAAAGGTGCAAGTGTGATTGTGTTTGGATTCAGATATTTTATCTTTGAAGTTAGTGATCTAACGGTTCAATTTTATCTTTGACATACACGCAGTTTATATTTTGCTGGAAATTAAAATGCGGAAATGTAAAGTGCGGAAAGTAAATCTACGCTATTACATCGATTGTGCAGGAAATGTAAACTAGCCTATTTACATTAATTTGACATCCTATACATTTATCTAGGAATTTAAATTGCAAGAAAAATAAAAGGCATATTTTTGGATTTTTTATGATTGATTTTAATTATAATTAATGCATGATTAATTAAATTAAAATGAAGAAAAAAGATGAAAATATATTTAAACCTAGAAATTAAGTTTAAAATATGTACAAAATATTTTTCAATTAATTTTAAAACAAAACTAATTTTTTTTGGAATTTTTGAAATTGATTTGAAATTGATTAAGCTAATTAAAACATAATTATGCAAATAATTATACAAATAATTAAAACTTAGAGAGAAAATTATTCAAAATATGTACAAAATTAGTTTATAATATATAAACAATATTTAACATTAAGAACATTTTTTTTATGATTTTTTGATTGGTTAGAATAATTAAGAAGCAAATATATAAATATATACTAATTAATTATGCAAAATATTGAAATTTTGAAGGAAAATAAAATATTTTTATTTCAGAAAATAATATATTATTTTAGAAGTCTAAAAATATTTTTTTGTGTATTTTTTGGATTTTTAAAACTATTTTTAATTAATTTTGTAAAGAAAATTAAAATAAAATAGAAAATAAAAAAGGATATGATCATGTGTGAAAATCAATGAAGTCCATAGTATAGGGCTGCTTATCTGATGCGTTGGATTGGCTTTGAGATTGATCCAAGGGCACAGATCATGAGGGAACATGATAGCCATATGGAAATCAGTGCATGTGATCAGTCAGATATTCAAAGTCCACGCTGGGACCCACGCTGGCTGACCAACGAATGAGGAAAAGGGAATCTGCCACGCGTGCTGGTCAAAGATTCAACATCACTATTCATCATCCCTAACCTATTTCCTGCGGATTTTGCTTCGGAAACAGCTGCGATTTTACCTGCGGATTTCGCTTCTTTTTTTCATGCTTTTAGAAACCTGCAAAAACAAGGAAATAAATTCTTGCAAACAACCCAGATGGCCTAATTAAGACCCCTGAGTTCATTAGTGGCATTAGTTTTTGTTAAAAGTGCTTGGAAGAGGCAACTCGAAGCTTTTCAAGTTTGGACACCCAATAATGGTGGATTGTGTTAGAGGCGTGAAACCTTGCATGATCTACATTGAATCTACTCTAAATGATGTCAGGAACTTAAATCAAAGATTAGATTAAGTTGTTTCACGTGAAAATTTGGAAAACGAAAGTTATGAAGTTATGAGCATGAAGATTATGATACACGTGTTTAGAGTATTAAGGGACTTGTTTAGTGCACCAATCTTACTCTATATGATCTCAGAAGATGATTTGAATGATTGTTTTGTATTGATATTGATTGGAAATATGAAAATGAAAATTACATAGTTTGGAGATTTTTGTGAGAATTATGAGGTTTCTATGCTATGCTTGGGCTATATTTCGTGGTGTGTGGCTTCTCTTGTTGCTGAAATATGCTTGCCTATTTATAAGCCATGAGGTGCTTAAAATTGAAGCTAAAAGCATTGATTGCTTTTGTTGAAATTTTGACCTTTTTATCTTAAGAATCAAGCAACCCTTGCTTAATTTTTCCACACCTCTTGCCATAGACCTTCCTTGTATCTCATGCTGCAGAATTGGAGTGATTATTTGATGAGTCATGCTTGGAAAATAAGCTACCCATTATTCTTCCATTTTCCTTTTTAAATTTAATCTTATATGTGATAAAATTAAATCAAAAATGGATAAAAATGATGTGGGCTTTGTCTTGGTCGTGGGAGGCCCATAATAACATGGCAAAGATGTTTGAACCATGAATACTTGGCCCCATTTGGAAAAAATACATTTTTGAGCAATGTTGATTTCATGCATTTTCCCAAAATTTAGCCAATTTCAACAAGGTGTAAATCCCTCAATTTTTGTCATATGAAGGAGATCTTGCACTTTTTGGAAACCTCAAAGAGTCCTCTAACCAATTTCTTTGGTCTCATGTCAAAATGATTTTTGATGCTCCTTGTGTGTCCTTTTGAAAAAAGTGTCTTTTTGTTGACTTTGAAAATGACCTGTAATGTCTTTGGTCATATTTTTCAAATGGTGAATGCAATGACCATGGGATTAATTGCATTTGAAAGATAATTGAATTTCCTTCAAAATGAGCTTTGGTTTGAATTTTTTGGATGAAGGATGAGAGAGTTATGATCAGTCAAAGTTGAGTTGACTTTTCAGGCAAAAACCCTAATTTTGAATCTTAGGGTTTTGTTGATTTTTGATCTTTCCTTGATGAATTATGATCATCCAATGATCAAATGATGAATCCTTTGACAAAATATGGACTTTGACAAAAAATTTCATTTTTGACTGTCTGTTGACTTTTTTGGTCAAACGGGTCGTCTGTTGACTGTTTGAGCTGCTGACGGTGCGTCTGAGTGAATTGAAGTTTGAAAATTTGTATGATGGTACTTTGAGATATATGGATGTGTATGAAATCCATTTGAGCTCTCAAAAACTTGTTTCTCCTGTAAAAACAAGAAAACCCTAGTCAGGGACTGTTTGTGTAGGAGACAGTTAAGCGTACCTGATTTTTGTGCAGTGTTGAGTCTCTGCTAATCGCGTGATATTCAGAAGACTTCTAGAACAAAAATCTTGGAATTTTGAATTGTGAAAGATTGATTTGATTGATGGTACAAAACACTGAGAATTGTACTGCCAGCAGTTTGGCTGTCAACTGACTGTCCAGGTATTGATGTAGCAGTTAGAGTGAAAAATCAACAGTCAAAGTTAATTTTCTTTTTTGTTGTTTTTGTTTTTATGTGAAAAATGAAAGTTATTTACATGACTTGTTAAAAACACAGACATAATAAATAACTAATATTTACTGTATGCGGGCAAAAATACCGATAATAACCCTGAAAATCATTTAATGCACAGAAAAATGAATATTTGACTGGCAGAAAACACACAAAATATTATCTGAGTAATTAAGCAATACTATGACAAATAGTACAACATTTAATACTGACATACAAATATTACATACTATATTGAACAGTACGACGAATAAACGGTACATTTAAGAAATAAGAAATACGACAAATTTTAAGAATGACGATTGATAACCCATGCTACAAATAGTAACATGTAGATGATTGGGAGCATAAGCATCCCAGGTCCACAGTGTTCCGGGCTATGCAGACAGAAGAAAGACATGATCACCGTAGCAATGGTGATGACCATAAGAAAACACGTTTCCCACCGCTTTGCCATTTTGTCGGGGAAGAAGAAAGGATGGATTATGAAGTAGAAATTTGAGAGATGAATTAGAATTTGATGTGAGATTTTATGGAAGAAAATGGGAGGTATTTATAGAATGGAAAGGAGGATAGAGACGTTGGGGAATGATGTGATTCCGTACAAAAGGAAAATTTGAGTGGAAGTAAGATTTGAAAGAAAGTGTATGATAGTGTTGGGAAAAAGAGAGATGTAGAGAATAAAGTTAGGATTTGATTTTTGAAAAAGAGATTTGAAAAGATTTTTGAAAATAATGGAATATAGTACAAAAATTAGTGGGAAACAAAAGATAATAATAATCTACTTGTTACCAGTACAGTCTGAGTTTCCTGATTCTGCGCCTGCAAAAATATTTAACTCTGTACCAATTGTGTCAGTACTATTTATCTGTAAATAAATAAATAGCATGTGTGAAGTAATAAACAGCATTTGGCGTTTGCGTAAGAATAAATTCAACTGCAAGCCAAATTACTGTATAAGAAAAATTCTAAAAACTAAGTATTTCATATGTCAGGATATTTGTTGAAATAAAAATCCATGATTATATGAGACTCTTAATTTCCAGATTGGAGTTTTCTTGAAAAATGATGCGGGCAAATTTTGGGGTATAACACTTGGATCTTCACTAATGCTTCCGCTCATCATCGGAACTGAAACAATTCTCTTGCAAATGAAACACATTCATTGGATTAAACTAACTTTAGGATTGGAGAACATTAAGGAGAAAGAGGTGGGTTAAATAAATTTTGAGCCTTATATCCTATGTTTCTTAAACTGTGAACCACGGCCACGTTAAAACCTTCAAAAGTCCTAATTGAAGCTCGGTCAACTACGAAAGCATACTTGGCATTAATTTGGTTAAACTAATTCCTATTGTTTGTTAATGGCTAACCACTTCACTTCCTCAAACATCCATTTCTAATCATCCATTTCCAATTCATAACAAACTTTGATTTCAAAACTTGCATGTACTTCACGTTGGAATTACTTCTCAAAGGGTACAACTTTATCTACAAATACACACTTAGCATCAAGGAGATCTCGAAATTGGTTTAATCAAAGGCGATCATTTCTAATAAAGACTCTTGAATGGGGGAACCACGTCCAGGGGTTCTCCTAACCAGGGGAAAAATCCCAATGATCACAGGGGTATACAAAGATCCTATTAACTAGCGGCATTCACCCTAAGATCCAATCAACTTAGGTCGCATCTCGAAGCAATAACACTCAGGGGCATATCTTTTACAAATCCAAATATTGGGAAAGTTCATATCTTAATATTGGACTCGAGTTCCACTGTGAAGCAACTTCGAATGCAAAATTAAAATGCTCGGAGCAATCCGTATCAAATTGATACCACACTTGGATAGCCCTCCATATCCCGGAGATTAAGGGCAGACCTTTCAACTATCAAAAATCAGGCAGCCCATATCAAGGTCACGACATGGCGAAATTTGAAACCCTCTAAGGATACTTCCTTCATGTCTTGGAGATCGAGGGTGTCGCCCTCGGTTTTCTATATCTCGCGTGAGAGAGATACGAACTGACTCTTCTTTTGCTTTTTGAGTTTTGAAAATCAGAGAGTCGCCACCGACTTTTATTTTATCCAATTAAGGAAAGGTTTATAAAAGAAACAGAAAAAGACCTTTAAGAGATTTTGGGTTCGGGGGTAGGTTATACAAAGGGAAGGTATTAGCACCCCTTTGTATCTATGGTTATCCATGGGCTCTTAATTGCTTAGCTCACTT
This sequence comes from Vicia villosa, assembly GCF_029867415.1. NCBI lineage: Eukaryota > Viridiplantae > Streptophyta > Magnoliopsida > Fabales > Fabaceae > Vicia > Vicia villosa. The sequence goes on from NC_081182.1 coordinate 98,306,351, forward strand.
GTTTGAATCATTTGTCTTGCCTTGAATTGCTTGTATGTGGTCTTAAAATTCATTTTGTAAATTGACTTTGTAATGATCCTTGTGCGGATGTATACAAAATGTTTTATCTTTCGAAAGATGTTTTGAAAAAAGAGCTTTAACTTCGTAATGATCCTTGTTTGGATATATACCAAGTATTTTCTTTTTTGAAAGTTTTATTTTGAAAAACAATGATATATGAGACATTTTTTGTTTTGATTTGAGCAAGCAATTAGGAGATCTACCCTAAGTTTATAAGGTCCTTTCCTATTTCTTTTAGAAAATTCTCCTTTTACCGGATGTAAACAAAAGTTTGAATTTGTATTTGAAACAGTAGAATTTGATTTTTGAAAAGAGTAACAGAGGGATTACCCTAAGAGGTGCAAGTATGATTGTGTCCTGATTCAGATATTTTTATCTTTGAAGTTAGTGACCTAACGCTTCAGTTATTATCTTTGACATACATGCAGTTTTATATGTACAGAATTTAAAGTGTGGGAATGTAAAATGCGGAAAGTAAATCTACGCTATTACATCGATTGTACGGGAAATGTAAACTACGCTATTTACATGATTTTGACAACCTATACACTTTATCTAGGAATTTAAATTGCAATAAGATAAAAGGAAGTATTTTTGGATTTTTTGTATGATTGATTTTAATTAAAATTAATGCATAATTAATTTAATTAAAATGAGAAAAGGTGGAAATAAAATTTAAACCTAAAAATTAAGTCTAAAATATGTTCATATTGCTTATAAATTAATTTTAAAACAAAAACTAATTTTTTTGGATTTTTTTGAAGTTGTTTTGGAAATTTATTAAGTTAATTAACATATAATTATGCAAATAATTATACAAATAATTAACACTTAAAGAGAAAAATATTCTAAATACGTACAAAATTAGTCTATAATATACAAACCTAATTTAATAAAAAGAACAATTTTTTTTTTATTTTTGTGATTGGTTGAAATAATTAAAAAGCAAATATATAAATATATACTAATTAATTAAACAAAATATTTCAATTATTAAGAAAAATAAAATATTTTTGTGTCAAAAATTAATAGATTACTTTATAAACCTAATAATATTTTTATTATATTTTTTTGATTTTTTAAACTATTTTAAATTAATTTTAGAAGTAAACCAAATAAAATAGAAAAATATATTAATTGATGATCTGGTGTGGTTAATAGGAAGGTCTTTGGTAAGGATGAGCGTTCAGGCCCGTTGGATGGGGGAATTAATGAGATCAGATGGCCTGGAAGCGAAGGAGCATGGCACGTGTATCACCTGCAAAGCACTGAATCAGAGAAAAATTAAATTAAAACGCGCGCGCACACTGGCCACTCAGGTGAGGACACCTCATCATCTTCAACCTCTCGCCACCACTTTTAACAGCGCTTTTGTGAGAACAACGCTGTAATAAGTGATTCTCAAACCTGCAAAATAGCGAATAGGGGTAAACTCATGCAAAAAAATTTCGCGACCTATGAACTCAACTAGCCTTGATCCACTGAGTTCAAATATGCCATTAGTTTTGTCTAATTTTGCCTCTAGCGAAAAATCCCAAATTTTAGCTTAAGAACCCTAAAATGGTATATTCTACAAACGGCCATTAAAACTCAATTAGAGCTCCAGAAACGACCAGAGCACTAATCTAAACACAAATATATGTCTACATCTTATTAAACATGCATGAATGATCAGATACGAGTTGATTTTTGTTTGAACAAACCGTGGCTTGTGTAGCTCGATTTGTGAGGTTTTGATGCTTATAATTTATTTGGATAGGTTCAATGAGGTTCAGAGATGATGTTTGAATACTTGGTTTGGATTGAAACTAGCTGAAACTTAAAATTCGAATTTCAAATTTCTTGCAAAATTTCAAGTATGATACAAGTGTGTTATAAGCATAGATTTGATTCTGAACTTGTGTGTCTTTGTTACTGAAGTATCCTACTTCATTTATAAGCAATGAAGTGCTTCAAAACTAAGCTAAGAAGCATTGATGATCTTTGTTGAACTTTTGAATTCTTTAATATAAAAAAGTTTGAATTCTTGACCATGGCTTGATTTTTCTTCAACCTCTTGCCCTAGGCCTGCTTTGTACCTCTCTTGCTGCAGAGTTGAATCATTCTTGGTGGCCTTAGCTTAAGAATCAAGCATTGCATCATTATGCTTCACCATTTCTTTTTCAATTTAACTTTAAATGTAATAAAATTAAACCAAAAAAGAAATAAAAATGCCATGGGCCTTAGGTTGGTCGTGGGAGGCCCTTCACATTGTTAGAAGCATGTTTGGATCATGAAAACTTGGCCCCTTTTGGAAAAAAAACACTTTTGATCAATGTTGGTTTCATGCATTTTCCCAAAATATAGCCAACTTCAACAAGGCATAAATCCCTCAATTTTTATCATATGAAGGAGTTCTTGTACATTTTAGAAACCTCAAGATGTCCTCTACAAGCTACTTTGGAAACTTTTTTTCATTTGGATAAGTTATCTTGATGTTATGGCCTTTGACAAAAAACCACTTTTTGTTGACTTTGAAAATGACCTGTAATGTCGGAGCTCATATTTTTCAAATGGTGAATCCAATGACCATGGGATCAATTGCATTTGAAAGATAATTGAATTTCCTTCAAAACAAGCTGTGGTTGGAATTTTTTGAATGAACGAGGAGAGAGTTATGCCCGGTCAAAGTTCAGTTGACTTTTTAGGAGAAAACCCTCATTTTGAAACTTAGGGTTTTGTTGATTTTTGATCTTTCCTTGATGAATTATGATCAGCCAATGATCAAATGATGAATCTTTTGACAAAATATGGATGTTGACAAAAAATTTCATTTTTGACTGTCTGTTGACTTTTCGGTCAAACTGGTCGTCTGTTGACTATTTGAGCTGCTGACTGTGCGTCTGAGCGAATTGAAGTTTGAAAATTTGTATGGTGGTACTTTGAGATATATGTGTTAGAACAAGATTTGTTCTGATCAATATTCTTAGTTTTGATGATAACAAGGATATGAATTTTGTGTGAGATAATGTGGTACTCTAATACATTGCAATTTCCATTTCAGGAAATATATAAAGAGTATGCACAAATCAGCGCTCAGAAGCTTTGTCTCAGAAGGTTCAGCATGCAACATCAGAACATGGTCTGGCAAGACATCAGAAGATGGTCAAGGCAGAATCAGAACATGGGTCTAAGAAAGCATCAGAAGAACTTGAGATCAGAAGCAGAAGCACTGAAGTTCTCATGGTATCACGCTCAGAAGCACTTCAAGGTCAGAAGACAAGAAGATGCTATGCACCAAGCTGTTTGACTCTGATGATATTCAAATATTATATTCACAAACATCATATCAGAAGAAAGTACAAGTGGTAGGCTACGCTGACTGACAAAAGGAACGTTGGAAGCTATTAAAGGCAACGTCAGTAGACACAACGTGAACAAGGCTCGAGGTAGTTGACAAAAGCGTGAAACATTAAATGCAAAGCTGTACGGAACACGCAAAGCATTAAATGCGCCCAACGGTCATCTTCTCAAACGCCTATAAATATGAAGTTCTGATGAGAAGCAAGGTTGACGATTTTGAAAGAACCAACTTTGAAACAACTCTGAACCAAATTCTGTGAATATTAACTTGCTGAAACGCTGTTCAAATTCAAAGCTCAGAAACTTCATCTTCATCAAAGCTCACTACATTGCTGTTGTAATATATTAGTGAGACTAAGCTTAAACGTTAAGAGAAATATCACTGTTGTGATTATAGCTTTTAAGAAGCATTGTAAAACTCTTATTTGATTACATTAATTTGTAAGTAACTAGAGTGATCAAGTGTTGATCAGGATACTCTAGGAAGTCTTAGCTTGTGTCTAAGCAGTTGTAATTAGAGTGATCACGTGGTGGTCAGGATACTCTAAGAAAGTCTTAGCTTGTGTCTAAGCATTTGTTCCTGGAGTGATCAGGTTGTGATCAGGATACTCTAGAAGACTTAGTCGCGGACTAAGTGGAAAACCATTGTAATCTGTTGCGATTAGTGGATTAAATCCTCAGGTGAGGTAAATCACTCCGTGGGGGTGGACTGGAGTAGTTTAGTTAACAACGAACCAGGATAAAAATAACTGTGCATATTGTTTTTATCGTTCAAGTTTTTAGACTACACTTATTCAAACCCCCCCTTTCTAAGTGTTTTTCTATCCTTCAATTGGCATCAGAGCGCCGGTTCTAAGGTGCAAGCACTTAACCGTGTTTAGAAAAGATTCAGGAAGAGAAAAACGCTTCAGTAAAAGATGGTTGGTGAAGTTCCAACAAATCCAGCTGCATCTACATCTGGCTCTGCTGAGCAATACAATGGTAACAATGGATATACTAGACCACCAGTATTTGATGGTGAAAACTTTGAATATTGGAAAGATAAACTGGAAAGTTACTTTCTTGGTCTAGATGCTGATCTATGGGATCTTCTGTTGGATGGTTACAAACATCCTGTTAAAGCTACTGGTGTAAGGCTCACGAGAAGCGAAATGAATGATGATCAAAAGAAAGATTTCAAGAATCATCACAAATGCAGGACTGTTTTGCTGAATGCTATCTCTCATGTTGAGTATGAGAAGATATCTAACAGGGAAACGGCCCATGACATATATGAGTCCTTGAAGATGACTCATGAAGGAAATGCTCAAGTCAAGGAGACCAAAGCTCTTGCACTAATCCAGAAGTATGAAGCCTTCAAGATGGAGGATGATGAAGACATTGAAAAGATGTTTTCAAGATTTCAAACTCTGACTGCTGGATTGAGAGTTCTGGATAAAGGCTACACCAAGGCTGATCATGTAAAGAAGATTATCAGAAGCTTACCCAGAAGATGGGGTCCAATGGTAACAGCATTCAAGATTGCCAAGAATCTGAATGAAGTTTCTTTGGAAGAGCTTATCAGTGCCTTGAGAAGCCATGAAATTGAGCTGGACGCAAACGAGCCTCAGAAGAAAGGTAAGTCTATTGCATTAAAATCTAATGTTAAAAAATGCACTAACGCTTTTCAGGCTAGAGAAGAAGATCCTGAAGAATCAGAATCTGAAGAAGAAGATGAACTGTCCATGATCTCCAGAAGGGTAAACCAACTCTGGAAGAGCAAGCAAAGGAAGTTCAGAGGCTTCAGAAGTTCAAAGAAATTTGAACGAGGAGAATCTTTTGGTGACAAAAGATCTGACAAGAAGAAGGCTGTCTGCTATGAGTGCAATGAGCCTGGACATTACAAGAATGAGTGTCCGAAACTTCAGAAGGAGAATCCCAAGAAGAAGTTTCATAAGAAGAAAGGTCTTATAGCAACATGGGATGATTCTGAATCAGAATCAGGATCAGACTCTGAAGGAGAGCAGGCAAACTTTACGCTGATGGCGACAGAAGATGATGGATCAGAATCTACATCAGAATCAGATTCTGAAGAGGTATTTTCTGAACTATCTAGAGAAGAGTTAGTTTCCAGTCTAACAGAGCTTCTTGAATTAAAAGCTCATCTTAGTATCAAATACAAAAAGCTGAAAAAGCAATTTGAATTTGAAACTAAGAAGCTTGAGTTGGAAAATTCTGAATTAAAAGAAAAAGTTTTAAAATTATCCAATAATGTTGGATCTCCTTCTGATTCAGAAAAATCCACTCCCAGTCTGAATCATATTCTGAAAGAATATGATTTAAGTTTCAGGAAGTTCTTATCTAGAAGTATTGGCAGAAGTCAGCTAGCTTCTATGATATATGCTGTGTCTGGGAACAAGAGAGTTGGCATTGGTTATGAGGGTGAAATCCCATACAAGCTTGAATCTGTGGATGATATGAAAATATCATACAAGCCTCTGTATAACCAATTTAAATTTGGGCACTCCCATGATATTAAGCACACATCACATGCACAAAGTTTTCACATAACACACACCAAGAAGCATGTGACACAACCTAAGAAATATCATGGAACTCAGAATAAGAAGTATCATACTGTTCCTCCTGCTAAATATTTTGCTAAACCCAAGTTCAATCAGAACTTGAGGAGAACTAACAAGAAAGGACCCAAGAAATTGTGGGTACCTAAGGAGAAGATAATTTCTGTTGCAGATATCCTTGGCGGCAAAGAGGACAGAAAGCAAAATGTCATGGTACCTGGACTCTGGGTGCTCGCGACACATGACGGGAAGAAGGTCTACATTCCAAGACCTGGTGCTTAAACCAGGTGGAGAAGTCGAGTTTGGAGGAGATCAGAAGGGCAAAATCATTGGCTCTGGAACCATAAGTCTTGGTAACTCTCCTTCCATAACTAATGTTCTTCTAGTAGATGGATTAGCTCATAACTTATTGTCCATAAGTCAATTAAGTGACAATGGTTATGACATAATCTTTAATCAAAAGTCTTGCAAGGCTGTAAGTCAGAAGGATGGCTCAATCCTATTTACAGGCAAGAGGAAGAACAACATTTATAAGATTGATCTTTCTGATCTTGAGAAGCAGAAGGTGACTTGTCTTATGTCTGTTTCTGAGGAGCAATGGGTCTGGCACAGAAGATTAGGACATGCTAGTTTGAGAAAGATTTCTCAGATTAACAAACTAAATCTAGTCAGAGGACTCCCAAATCTGAAATACAATTCAGATGCTCTTTGTGAAGCATGTCAGAAGGGCAAGTTCTCCAGACCTGCATTCAAGTCTAAGAATGTTGTTTCTACCTCAAGGCCGTTAGAACTCTTGCACATTGATCTGTTTGGCCCAGTCAAAACAGCATCTGTCAGAGGGAAGAAATATGGATTAGTCATCGTTGATGATTATAGCCGCTGGACATGGGTAAAGTTCTTGAAACATAAGGATGAGTCTCATTCAGTGTTCTTTGAATTCTGCACTCAGATTCAATCTGAGAAAGAGTGTAAAATCATGAAGGTCAGAAGTGATCATGGTGGCGAATTTGGGAACAGATTCTTTGAGGAGTTCTTCAAAGAAAATGGTATTGCCCATGATTTCTCTTGTCCTAGAAATCCACAGCAAAATGGAGTTGTAGAGCGAAAGAATAGGACTCTACAAGAAATGGCCAGAACCATGATCAATGAAACCAATATGGCTAAGCATTTCTAGGCAGAAGCAATAAACACTGCGTGTTATATTCAGAATAGAATCTCTATCAGACGTATTCTAAATAAGACTCCTTATGAATTGTGGAAGAACAGAAAGCCCAACATTTCATATTTCCATCCTTTTGGATGTGTATGTTTTATTCTGAATACTAAAGATCATCTTGGTAAGTTTGATTCTAAAGCACAAAAGTGTTTCCTTCTTGGATATTCTGAACGCTCTAAAGGCTACAGAGTATACAATACTGAAACATTGATTGTTGAAGAATCAATCAATATCAGGTTTGATGATAAGCTTGGTCTTGAAAAACCAAAGCAGTTTGAGAATTTTGCAGATTTTGATATTGATATATCAGAAGCAGTAGAACAAAGAAGCAAAGCTGCAGAAGCTGGCAGTCTCAGAAGCAATGGATCAGAAGATCAAGTTGCTGCATCTTTAGAGAATCTTAGGATTTCTGAAGAACCAACTATCAGAAGATCACCTAGACTTGCCTCAGCTCATTCAGAAGATGTGATCCTTGGAAAGAAAGATGATCCTATCAGAACCAGATCATTTCTTAAGAATGACAATCAGAAGCAGTGATCAGAATCGGAAGGCGTACAGTCTATTCAGGAAAATTACAGCTGTCATCTATTATCTGATGGTGAACACGTGTCTGTACGGTTAGTACAAAGCGTGCAGTTGAAAAGACGCCGACCTAGGTAACTGTGTTAAATCATTTCATTTACCATGTTCTCTCTCCTAATGTCATTTCTCATTAAATGCATAATGATTTCTTTATTTTCAAATCATTTAAATAACCCGCTTCATCTTCATTCCTTCTTTTTCTCTCTTTCTCTCTCTCTTGTGCATCCCCCTCGTTGCATTTTTTTTAACCCTAGTTTTTGATTTGATCTCAAAGCATAATCATCATGAACTCATCTTCTTGTTCATCGAACTCAAAAGAAAGGCTCACTTCTACACAGATCCTTCTACGCAAATATGAGTATGCTCCATTGAAAACAAGCTTAATACCCACGAAAGAAATGAAAGTTCTATGTGAATCTGCTGTGGACATCAACAACTTAAAAGCAAATGGCTTTAAATGTGATGCAAGAATCTTTGAGCAAGGATGGTCTAAGTATCTTGATAGATTGGTTGGTCCAATTTATCCTGAACTTGTGAAGGATTTCTGGGTACATGCAACGGTTACCCCAACTGCCATCATTTCATTCGTGCTAGGGCATGAAGTGGTTATCACTGAAAAGCTCATCAGGAAGCTGTACAATCTGAATGATGAAGAAGGTTGGTCTGGTTTTCGACATGCATCAGTTGATTCGTCTAAGGTTGAACAACAAATCTCTCAGACTTTTGGAATTGACTCTAATAACACAGGCACCTTAAGGCCGTTTTATAAAGTATGGGCTGAGATTATTCTGGGTTCCCTTCACCATAGAAAAAGGATGCTCTCCTCCTCCTACATCAGTCCAGATCACAAGTACACTCTTTTCTGCATTGGCAAAAAGACTGAGATCAACATCTCCCATATTCAGTTTGAGAATCTGAAGACTTCTATCTTTGAGTCAAGAGAAGACGAAAGGGCGAAGTACCCTCATATTTCAAGAACGAGTATTCCGTTTGGAAAAATGATTTCAGACATTCTAATTGAAAGCAAAGTGCTGGACTCCATCAGAAAACTCAATGCGTCCCATTTTCTTGGAGTAGTTCAAGGTCCCATTTTCAATGGTGTGGATTTGTTCAGACTGGAACTCATTCAACATGTACCTTCTGTGTGCACAAGCTTTCCTGACATTCTGTCAAGAAGAGTTGCTGTTGAAGGTTTTGCCTCTTTGTTTCAAAAAGAACTGCATCAGGTTGTCAAGCTTTACCTGGAAGATTGTGTTAGGAAGCAATCAGATATTGATCCTGCTTGGATCTGTGGCAGAGTACTTCCGTCCAAGGCTGATCTTCTGAAGAAGGATCAGAAGGAACTAAAGGCTAGGCTAAAAAGAAAAGCCCAAGAAGATGAGGCTAAGAAAGCCAAGAAGTTGAGAGTCACCTATGATCCTGACAAGGTGGACTCTGAAGAACGAAGAGATAAAAGGATTAGAGATTCCTTTCGCAGAACCAGATCTTCTTCTTCTGTACAAACCTCCAGGCAGGTTTTTACTCCACCTCCTTCTGTCCCTAAACCATCTTTCCAATCACCTCCATCTGAACCAAAAATAAACTTCACCTTACCAAATCCTTCTCCATCATCCTTCTCCTCTTCCATTCTAAACCCCACACCTTTAAGTATTCTTCCCCCAACTCCTTCTGATAAATCTTTCTCACCAATTCCCTTTACAAATACTCCATCCTCTTCTCAATCTATTATTTCTGATATTCCATCCTCATCAATCATTCTCTCAGATATCCCTTCTTCCTCATCCATCGCACCTCCACCTTCTATATCCCATCCCTTACCTACCAGAAAATCCAAACCTTACTGTCTTCTCTACCCTGACTACAAATTCACCTTCAATCCGCCTGAACCTGAACCCTATACCTACCTGGAACTTTTCAGACATGAGGTGATTAGCAGTCTAGACCTTCTGAAGGATGCATTTCTAAATGGTCTGGATGATGTTTCTACAAGAAATCTCTGGAGAAGATTTCGCAAGGATTTTCAAGTAGAAGCAATGGGAGTACAGAAAAGACTAGTGGCTACTGCCCCCGGTTACCCTAGTTACCTTCTGGAGGGTGATAATGGTATATACTACCATCCTCTCAGAAATTGTGTTGCTGCTGAGGAGAAGCCCTTTGTGGATGAATTGGAAGTAGCAAGATTGGCTGCTGCAATGGAAGCTAACCCTTGCAGGGAGATTGTTGTCTGGATACCTCAATATCCAGTTCTTCTCGGGGATTTCAAAACCCTCTTTGACTTTCTGAGGGAAAACCCTTCTAAGAAAGACCCAAGCTTGGTCATTCCAGAAGTTGTTGACCCACCAGAAGTTGAAGGTCCTTCTGCTCCCAGGAATCTTGCTGCCATTCTTCAGGCTCTTGAGAATGGAGATTCGGAAATTCCTGCTGCAGAATATGAAGATGCTTCTATGCAAGAAGAAGATGTAGAAGATCATGTTGCTGAATCAGTTCCTGTTGAGGAAATCCCTGCAAATGATCTATCTATGGAAGCTACAGATCACAATGCTATTCCTGTGGTTAGAAGCGGTGAAGCTTTTTCTGATGAATCTTCTCGTCTTGCAAGGACTCTGGAAGATATTCAGAAGAAACAGGATGAGCAAAGCTCAGCCAATGCTGAGTTTAGAGCTTTCATGGAGAGGCAAGAAGGATACAACAATGTGGTTCAAGAGATGCTGGCTAAGATCCTGTCAAGGCTAGGGCCGTCTTAGATTGAGTCTATGCTGTTTTTTTTTTGCTTTTTATCTTTTGTTGCATCTGTTTTTTTTTGTGCATCTTGTCTTCCTTCTCTTCGTGTACTTCTGTACCTGTTGTTTGAACTTCAATGAAATCATCCTCTTTTCTTCCATGTGTTTCTTTTTTTATCTGAATCTTTTATGTTTTTGATGAAATGACAAAAAGGGGGAGAAATATGTGATAAATGATTTGATTTAATCAGTTGCTTTACTAACAGAACTTGCAAAGTTCTATGTTTCTAAGTTGTGTTGTTGCAGGAATCAAAGATTCAAGATCAACATGAGGAGCAACAAGATGAATCAAGCTCTTGGATTCTTGAAGCAAGCTGAGTGCTAGGAAGCTTCAGTATCAGAAGCAAGAAGGAAGAATGATCAGAAATATCTCTTGGATTCTTGAAGCAAGCTGAGTGCTAGGAAGCTTCAGAATCAGAAGCAAGAAGGAAGAATGATCAGAAATTCTGATAATAGAATTTGATCCAAATCATTGTTTATTTGCTCCGATACATTCTATATGGCTTATATGGCTCTGATACATATTTTGTGTTCTGATACACATTTTATGTTCTAACTCATTCATGCTGACTTTTGTCGTTTAGCTTTGTTACGTAACATTTCAGGATGTAGAGATGCTCTGATGATGCTCTGGTACATTCAACAATGTTCTGATACAATCAAGCATGAAGTGATGTAAGAAGAAATTCAAAGCTCTGAAGCTATCCGAGGGAAGCAGAAATCAGAAGCTGTGAATGTTCTAAAGATCCAGAAAACATGAATCAGAAGCTGTCCTAAATGGAAGCATGAATCAGAAGCTGTGAATGTTCTGAAGATCAAAGAAATTCAAGTTCTGAAGCTGTCCTAAATGGAAGCAGGAATCAGAAGCTGTGAATGTTCTGAAGATCAAAGAAATTCAAGTTCTGAAGCTATCCTAAATGGAAGCAGGAATCAGAAGCTGTGAGTGTTCTAGGGATATAAAGAAATTCAAGTTCTGAAGCTGTCCAATGGAAGCAGAAGTCAGAAGCTATGAATTATCAGAAGACAGAAGCTTATGTGATCGTCTCTACCGAAATAATCAGGGAAGTCTTTTATTATTAAAGTTCTTCGAGTATTTATTTCAGGGGGAGATTATTCATCTCAGGGGGAGATTGTTAATCTCAGGGGGAGACATATTCACATGCTTATGCTATAGCTGTGTAATTTGTCTTTAGCCGTCTGCTCTTTCTGATCGCAAATTCATATCATTTATATATGTTTTTGTCATCATCAAAAAGGGGGAGATTGTTAGAACAAGATTTGTTCTGATCAATATTCTTAGTTTTGATGATAACAAGGATATGAATTTTGTGTGAGATAATGTGGTACTCTAATACATTGCAATTTCCATTTCAGGAAATATATAAAGAGTATGCACAAATCAGCGCTCAGAAGCTTTGTCTCAGAAGGTTCAGCATGCAACATCAGAACATGGTCTGGCAAGACATCAGAAGATGGTCAAGGCAGAATCAGAACATGGGTCTATGAAAGCATCAGAAGAACTTGAGATCAGAAGCAGAAGCACTGAAGTTCTCATGGTATCACGCTCAGAAGCACTTCAAGGTCAGAAGACAAGAAGATGCTATGCACCAAGCTGTTTGACTCTGATGATATTCAAATATTATATTCACAAACATCAGATCAGAAGAAAGTACAAGTGGCAGGCTACGCTGACTGACAAAAGGAACGTTGGAAGCTATTAAAGGCAACGTCAGTAGACACAGCGTGAACAAGGCTCGAGGTAGTTGACAAAAGCGTGAAACATTAAATGCAAAGCTGTACGGAACACGCAAAGCATTAAATGCGCCTAACGGTCATCTTCTCAAACGCCTATAAATATGAAGTTCTGATGAGAAGCAAGGTTGACGATTTTGAAAGAACCAACTCTGAAACAACTCTGAACCAAATTCTGTGAATATTAACTTGCTGAAACGCTGTTCAAATTCAAAGCTCAGAAACTTCATCTTCATCAAAGCTCACTACATTGCTGTTGTAATATATTAGTGAGACTAAGCTTAAACGTTAAGAGAAATATCACTGTTGTGATTATAGCTTTTAAGAAGCATTGTAAAACTCTTATTTGATTACATTAATTTGTAAGTAACTAGAGTGATCAAGTGTTGATCAGGATACTCTAGGAAGTCTTAGCTTGTGTCTAAGCAGTTGTAATTAGAGTGATCACGTGGTGGTCAGGATACTCTAAGAAAGTCTTAGCTTGTGTCTAAGCATTTGTTCCTGGAGTGATCAGGTTGTGATCAGGATACTCTAGAAGACTTAGTCGCGGACTAAGTGGAAAACCATTGTAATCTGTTGCGATTAGTGGATTAAATCCTCAGGTGAGGTAAATCACTCCGTGGGGGTGGACTGGAGTAGTTTAGTTAACAACGAACCAGGATAAAAATAACTGTGCATATTGTTTTTATCGTTCAAGTTTTTAGACTACACTTATTCAAACCCCCCCCCCCTTTTCTAAGTGTTTTTCTATCCTTCAATATGGAGGTCCATGAAATCCATTTGAGGTCTCAAAAAACTTGTTCTCCTGAAAAAAACAAAAACCCTAGTTAGGGACTGTTTGTGTAGGAGACAGTTAAGCGTACCTGATTTTTGTGCAGTGCTGAGTCTCTGCTGATCATGTGATTATCAGAAGACTTCTAGAACAAAAATCTTGGAATTTTGAAATGTAAAAGATTGATTTGATTGATGGTACAAAACACGGAGAATCGTGCTGTCAGCGGGTTTGACTATCAACTGGTTGTTACTAGTACAGTCTGAATCCCCGGACTCTGCGCATGCAAAATTTAATTTTGTACCAATTGCGTCAGTAATATTTATCTGCAAATAAATCTCAAATAAACAGCGTGTGTGAAGTGATAAACAGTAATTAGCGTTTGTGTAAGAATAAATTCAACAGCGAACCAAAATACCGTATAAGAAAAATTCTAAAAACCGAGTATCCAAGATTATATGAATCTCTCAATTTTTAGACAGAAGTCTGTTGCCTTCTTTTTTGAAAATGATGCGGGCAAATTTTGGGGTATAACAGTTGCCCCTATTCAATCTTCTTAAACCTGAAGAGACTGTTTGGAATTTGAAGGTAGAAGATGATTGAATATTTTAGATGCCCTAAAAATTTGCACTTACCTCCACCGAAGTGATGTTGGAAATTGCATTTGAGTGTTGTCTGAGAAATGTTGTTGGTAGATCGAAACATTACCTGAGATGGGCCTTCAGATGCCATCTGGCAAATGTGTTGATGGTTTGTTCATCAGAATGAATCCATTGATTATATCTTGATGAAGGATTTGAAAGCCTCTGCGTTGACCGTTTCGGAACCGTCCGAGGTTACCGCTTTAAGTCTTGGAGGCTGATCGTTACGGAACTGTCCAAAGTTTCCGTTTTAGATTTTGAATGTTGATCGTTGTGGAACCGTCTGAGGTATCCGCTTTGGATCTTTAAAGATTGATTGTTGTGGAACCGTCTGAGGTATCCGCTTTAGATCTTTGAAGATTGATCGTCTTAAGGAACCGTCTCAGGTATCAGCTTTAGATCTTTGATGGTAGATCATTAAGGAACCGTCCAAGGTATCGTCTTAGATCTTGAAGGTAGATCATTAAGGAACCGTCCAAGGTATCGTCTTAGATCTTGAAGGTAGATCATTAAGGAACCGTCCAAGGTATCGTCTTAGATCTTGAAGGTAGATCATTAAGGAACCGTCCAAGGTATCGACTTAGATCTTGAAGGTAGATCATTAAGGAACCGTCTGAGGTATCGACTTAGATCTGTGTTGCTTGTTTTGAGTTGATAGGTGATTTGGAAAGAGAGATCTCTTCAGAATGAATCTTTGGCTTGATTATATCTGAGAGGAATGTTCGTCTGAATAGAATTCAGGGGAACACAGCATGTGACTGAGAACAACCTTTCTGAGGATATTCGTCCACCTGAAAAAAAATCAAGTTAGTGACATCCAATGTTATGATGCATGTAATGTATATGTTGAGATTCTCAAACTAAATGAGAATCGTGCATGTTATGTATGTGTTTGTCATGAAACATTATATGCCATGTATGAATATGCGTATGATGTATGACTTATGCAATTTAGAGCGTATCAAACTTCTGGTTGGGAAAATAAATCCCTGCTTGCTATTTTGGAAACGAAGGCATTGATGATTGTTGATGATATTTGCTATCTTGTTCGAGTATACTCAGCTGGGGAAATTCCTCACGGACCAGAGTACTCTGTTGAGGGATCTTTGACTACTACTTGGGGATGAAGGGTAGTTTGAACATTCTCATTTTGATGTACCTTAAATAAAAAAGATATGTAATCCTCCGATGCACTATTTGACCAAGCCTCAATGTGGGGACCACACCTTCTGGGGATAGTGCTCTTGAAAAGCCTTGCTGGGGAATAAAGTTTCTCGAATCGCTTTGTTGGAGAGAAAAATCTCATTGAGGAATTTGCTGAGAAATATGTCTCTGTTGGGGAATTTTCTTCTGAAGCTGGTTTCGGGACGATGTCTAGATGATTGGGACATTACCTGAATGCTATTCCTGTTTTTCTTATAAACATCAGTCATATGCATATGTTCATTCAAAATTATCATTGGGACGTTTATGTATTCAAAATAGAAAAAGTGGAAACATTGATTTTGAGCATGAGCTGTATTGATTTTGAAAGAGAGCCATAATAGGCGGATTAGTACAAGGAGACAAAAATCCTAGTAGTAGGAAATTCTCATAAAACTTTGAAAGGTACTTATAAAGAGAAATAGCTATGTGAAAACAATCCAGTCAAGTTTCAACTCTGCTATTGCCAATCTGTCTTCGAACATCTCATCCCTCACTTGTTGGAAGAAAGTGATTAGACTGATTGGTGCCTTTGATATGCTGAACCTTGAAGGTGAGTAGGTAGCCAAACGGGACATAGTCGTACGCTTTATTCCCTAACTTTTGCCTAGGCTGCTTTTTCAGGTTTTCAGCCTACCGGGATAATTATTTATTTTTTAGTCTCTAACTTTTGCCTGGATCGCCCTTTCAAGTTTTCAATCCACCGAGACGCTCATTTTTGCCTAAGTCGCCCTTTCAGGTTTTCAACTTAGCGAGCTTTTCTTTAAGCGAAATACTTTTTGACTATGTCCGCATTTACAGGGTGTGGGAAATCCTCGCCATCCATAGTGGTAAGCAACATGGCTCCGCCGGAGAATACTTTCTTGATTACAAACAGTCCCTCATAAGTGGGAGTCCACTTGCCCCTGGGGTCACCTTGTGGTAGGATGATACGTTTGACAACCAAGTCACCGGTTTGATATGTCTGACTTTTGACTTTCTTGTTGAAGGCTTTGATCATACGCTTCTGGTACAACTGACCATGACAAATAGCTGCGAGCCTCTTCTCATCAATCAAGTTTATCTGGTCCAACGGAGTCTGATCCAATCGTCTTCATCTAGATCAGCTTCTTTCATAATCCTTAGGGAAGGAATCTGAATTTCAATTGGAAGAACGGCCTCCATACCATAGACTAAGGAGAATGGAGTTGCCCCTGTTGAAGTACGCGCTGATGTGCGATAACCATGAAGAGCAAAAGGTAACATCTCATGCCAGTCTTTGTAGGTTACTGTCATCTTTTGTATGATTTTCTTGATGTTCTTGTTGGCAGCTTCCACGGCGCCATTCATCTTTGGTCGATATGGAGAGGAATTATGATGTTTGATCTTGAACTGTGTGCAGAGTTCAGTAATCATTTTGTTGTTTAAATTTGTGCCATTGTCTGTGATGATCCTTTCAGGGATGCCATACCGATAAATGAGATTGTGCTTGATAAACCGGGCCACAACATTCTTGGTGACTGAAGCAAACGAGGCTGCTTCTACCCACTTTGTGAAGTAATCAATAGCAACTAGGATAAAGCGATGTCCGTTGGAGGCAGTAGGCTTGATTTCTCCAATCATATCAATACCCCACATTGCAAAAGGCCAAGGAGCCGTCAGGATGTTTAACGGGACTGGAGGTACATGTACTTTGTCGGCATATATTTGGCATTTGTGACAGGTTCTGGAGTGACGATGGCAGTCTGTCTCCATGGTAGACCAGTAATAACATGCTCTTAAGATCTTTTTAGCCATTGTATGTCCACTTGAATGAGTACCAAAGGCACCATCGTGTATATCTTCCATAATCTGTTCCGCTTCCGTCTTGTTCACACAACGAAGCAAAGTGGAGTCATGGTTGCGTTTGTACAGGATTCCATTACTTAGAAAGAATTTGGCAGCAAATCTTCTTAGAAACTTTCTATCGTTAATGGATGCCCCTTCAGGGTATTCTTGGACTTCGAGATATCTTGTTACTTCATGGAACCATGGTTTTTCTTCCATTCCTTCGGTATCAATCTCATTGCAATAGGCTGGTTCATCCTGTCTGTAAATGGTGATCATTGGCGCCTCATTGTTCCACCTGACTTTGAACATGGATGACATGGTAGCTAAAGCATCAGCTAGTTGATTTTCTTCTCGCGGGATATGTTCAAAAGTGATTTCTTCAAAATAAGGAATCAAACTCAGTACAAATTCCTTTGTATGGAATTAGATTTGGGTGCTTCGTGTCCCATTCCTCTTTGACTTGATAAATTACAAGCGCCGAGTCTCTGTAGACCTCCAGGAACTTGATTCTTAGATCAATTGCAGCTTTGAGACCCAGAATACATGCTTCATATTCGGCTATATTGTTAGTGCAGTTGAAACATAATCTGGCAATTAATGGTGTATGTCCTCCTGCAGGAGAAATGATCACAGCTCCGATGCCATTTCCAAGTGCATTAGAAGCTCCATCAAAAACCATAGTCCATCGGGATCCTGGCTCGGGTCCTTCCTTTGGTCCTGGTTGTTTGTAGTCAGTAACTAGCATAATGTCTTCATCTGGGAAGTCAAAGTTCAACGCTTGATAATCACCCATTGCTTGATGAGCCAGATGATCAGCTACCACACTTCCTTTGATCGCTTTTTGTGAAGTGTACTGGATGTCATACTCTGTTAAAATCATTTGCCATCTTGCTATTCTTCCAGAGAGAGCAGGTTTTTTGAACACATATTTGATAGGATCCATTTTGGAGATCAGGAAAGTGGTATGGTTTAGCATATACGGCCTTAGTCGGCGAGCCGCCCATGCTAAGGCACAGTAAGTTTTCTCGAGTAGTGAGTATCTTGTCTCACAATCGGTAAACTTTTTGCTAAGATAGTAGATCGCATGCTCTTTTCGGCCAGACTATCGTGTTGCCCCAATACACACCCCATTGAATCTTCTAACACAGTTAGGTACATTATCAGAGGTCTTCCTTCCACTGGTGGTAACAAGATTGGCGATTTTTGGAGATATTCTTGGATCTTATCAAAGGCTAATTGGAATTTGTCATTCCATCTTTCCACTTGATCTTTCTTCAACAGTTTGAAGATTGGCACACAAGTAGTAGTCATATGGGCAATAAATCTGGCTATGTAGTTCAGACGTCCCAGGAATCCTCTGACTTATTTCTCGGTACGGGGTATGGGCATTTCTTGAATGGCTTTGACCTTAGCAGGATCAACTTCAATACCTTTGCTGCTGACGATGAAACCTAAGAGTTTACCGGATCTTACTCCAAAGGTACACTTGTTCGGATTTAGTCGCAGCCTGTACTTCTTGAGTCTGTCAAACAGTTTGTGCAGATGACCCAGATGTTCTTCTTCGGTGTTGGACTTTGCAATCATATCATCCACGTAAACCTCTATTTCTTGATGAATCATATCATGGAACAGAGCTACCATTGCGCGTTGATAGGTTGCTCCTGCATTCTTTAAACCAAAAGGAATTACTTTATAACAAAAGGTTCCCCAGGGTGTTGTGAAGGTTGTTTTTTCTATGTCTTCGGGTGCCATCTTGATTTGATTGTACCCTGAGAATCCATCCATAAAGGAGAATACCTTGCATTGTGCAGTATTGTCAACCAGTACATCGATGTGAGGTAAAGGGAAATCATCTTTGGGGCTTGCCCGATTCAGATCTCTGTAGTCTACACACATTCTGACTTTCCCGTCTTTTTTAGGTACAGGCACGATGTTAGCTATCCATGGAGGATAACTCACAACTTTCACAAAGCCAACATTCAACCTCGTCTTTGATCTTCTTGGACATATCGGGCCTACTTCTTCGCAGTTTCTACTTAACTGGAGTGCTACCTTCTTTGATCGGCAGGCGATGGACCACAATATCCGTATCAAGGCCAGGCATATCTTCATAGGACCAAGCAAATATCTCATCGTAGTCTTGTAACATTTGAATCAGTCTTTGCTTGACACTGTCTTCTAGATCAGCCCCTATCTTGACTTCTTTCTTTTCTTCGTCACTGCCCAAGTTGATAACCTCAATTGGTTCTTCATGCGGCTGTATAGTCTTTTCCTCTTGTTCTAACAGCCTTGCAAGTTCCCTTGGTACTTCATAATCTTCCTCACTTTCGTCCTCAGTTTGGTAGATCGGATTTTCAAAGTCATGACTGGCAATAGCAGAATCGTTATCAACAGGATCCAGAGTGAATGTGAATCTGCATTTATTATGTGGGTGTGTGTAAGAACACATAGCTATTTGAAAATGAATAAAGCAAAGAAATAAAAAGGATCACAAAATTTGAATATGCAAACGTCCCATGATTTTATTGAATGAACATGATCATGATATGACAAACCCTTATAAAAAGGACCAGGGTGCTTCGGGCAAGGCACCTGGCTTTTAAGTTCATGGTTCGATAGTACAGGAACCATTTTTATCTTTGCACATATAAACAACGAAAACAGGAAATTGCATTTACTCCTGATCGAAGGAGATCACATCTTCAGCTTCCCACTTGTTCAATCCTTTGTTATGAGTAGGGAATACCCAGCTGCTCCAATTACAGTTGTCTTCTTCATCTTCCACACCATTGATTTCTTTGGTGGTGAAATGAGCAGTTGATCCTTCAGGGTGAGCAAGATACTCTGCTGGATACGAGAGCCCAGGCTGAGATACTTCTGTAGTCTGAGAGAGATACCCGATAAGATCGTCCCATCCAGTTGGAATGATGTCTTTGAGGGAGACTTGTGCATTCTGGGGAGCAGTGTACTGCGTCAGGAAATCATTCTCATTATTTGGAGTTTCCCAGACTTCTTCAGGAGAGACAGGGCTTGTGAATGTCATATTGTCTTCGAAATGGTTGTCCCATCTAGTTGGGGTGATGTCTTCAATAGCGATCTGCGAGCTCAGGGGAGAAGAATACTTCACCATAAAGTCATACTTACCACTTTGTTCTCCTAGTGTATCCCAGACTTCTTTTGGACTAGGTGGACTTTGGTATTGCTCAGTGATGGAACTTGTGAAACTTTTGCAATCTTCAAACTGATCACCCCATCCAGTTGGGACGATGTCTTCCATGGCAATAAAAGAACTCTGAGGTGCAGTATACTTTACTAGAAAATCATACCCGCCGCTTGGTTCTCCCAAAGTATCCCAAACTTCCATGGAAATAGGTGGAACTTCATTTGGATATTGCTGAATAATATGGTTCAAAAACACTCCCTTGTCTTCAATAGCATTCACTCATTGGCTGATGAAATGTGACATTAATCCTCTAGAACGAGGACTTTGATCGTTCTTCTGATTTCCATTAGCATAGCCCAGACCTAGCTTATCGAACTTGTAAGGTACATCGAGGAGCTGTCCCCATACTGTGCAACCACCTTCTTCGATCACAGCTTTGGCATCTTTGAGAGAAGCCATAGTTGGAGTTATTTTTGTAGCAGGAGTAGCAGAAATACGTTTGGCAGTAGAGACATCTGGAGGGACCACCTCAAAAGATTGGCAGGGAGTTTCGATAAATTCGCCATCCATCTCAACATATTTGGAGTTGCTCAGGTGGCTAACCACATATTCTTCTTCCCCATAAACTGTGACAACCTTGCCTTTTACCGGATACTTTAACTTCTGATGTAGGGTAGAAGTTACAGCATTTGCCCCATGTATCCAAGGGCGTCCTAGTAAACAGGAATATGCTGGGTGAATTTCCATCATGTAGAAGGTAGAATCAAAGATCTGAGAGCCCACTCTGATTGGGAGCTTCACTTTTCCGTACACTGTTCTTGTTGACCCGTCGAAGGCTCTTACCACAACATCGCTTGGTTGTAACACAACTCCTTCGAAGTCAAGTTTTTCCAGTATTGCTTTTGATAACACATTCAAAGAAGAACCGTTGTCTACTAGCACATGAGACAGAGTAGTGCCGTTACATTCAATAGATATGTGCAGGGCTTTGTTGTGATTTTTCCCAGCAGGGGTTAAATCAGCATCAGAGAAACCGAGACCGTTATTCACTATTAGACTGGAAACACAATTTTCGAATTGATCGACTAAAATCTCCTGTGGTACATGTGCAGCTTTCAGGAACTTCATCAGGGCCTTGGCATGAGCTTCTGAATACTTTAGCAGAGACAGCATTAAAATTTTTGAAGTAGTGTGCCCCAACTGTTCGACAATATTGTAATCACTTTTGCAGATGATCTTCAATATTTCCTCCATTTCTTGCCTCGATGGATCTTCAACAGTGACTTCCACCGGTACGTGAACTGGTTCAACTAGTGGCTCCTTGCCTCGAGCATTGATATCTTGATTATGAACTGGTACTTGGACTGGATTAGTAGCAACATTTGGAGAAATTTCTGGTGAAAAGATCCTTCCACTTCTCGTAATCTTACTAGTACCCACAATATTATCAACAGTTGGAGTAATAAAATTCATGGCCTCTTCAGTCGAGGTGTCTTGTTTAACTCCATGGACATAGACATTAGTGTCATAACTCCACGGGACAGCTTTGTCTGAGGAGTATGGAAATGGAGTCGGACTGGTGATGATTACAGATGCCACTTTGGGTGCAGCAGAAATTTTGAAAGGAGTTTTGGTAGGGATTTTCAATGGTATGTTAGAAACCACTGAGACGTCCTCTATTCTCATCCCATTTGAAAAAACTTCGCATAAATTGTCCATAGAAGGGAGCCTTTCAAACATAATGATACGGCGATCCATCCACTTTTGAATTCCTATTTTCAGATTCTCACAACCATTGGGTAGGTGTGCACAATAAAAGCAATCAGGGTCACAACCTGGAAAGAAACCGGCTCGTATTAGCTTTCTTTTGACTTCAAGGAGCGGAGTTGACAATTCTCTCACATCATAGATATAAACAGTGTCTATGATAGCATTAATGGTCTTGTCGTGCTTCGGCATAGGTGCAGTGATGACATTTGGAGTCTCTGGAGGATCGAATTCAATTTCCCCAGCATCTATCATGTCTTGTATTTTATTTTTCAGGGCCCAACAGTGATCTGCGTCATGTCCTGGACAGTTAGAATGATATGCACATGTTGCATCGGGGCGATAACTCGGAGAGGAAGTGTTGACATTCTTTGGAGGGTCTTTCAATGTGATCAGATTTGCTTTTAACAAGTGCTGCAATGCTTGAGAGATCGGCATATTGATTCTGGTGAAATTTCTCCTTGGTGCATCTGGTCAACGCGTATACTTCGACGGTTGATCTTTTTGAGGTGCAAATGCAGAGATCAGAACTGTCCCTACAGATTGGTGATGCTCACTTTTTCGACCTTTCTGACCGTGCATTGTATTGACTTCATTTCTCCCACTGATGGGCCTCTTTGTAGTACCAGAGGAGGAGTCTATTTGAATTTTTCCATTTTGAATACCGCTTTCGACACGCTCTCCAGTTAATATCAGGTCAGTGAAACCTGATGATGAGCTTCCCAGCAAATGACTGTAGAAAAGGCCAGTTAAAGTGCCCATGAACATGTCGACCAGCTCGCGATCAGATAAGGGTGGTTGAACCCTTCCAGCCAGATCTCTCCACTTTTGTGCATACCCTTTGAAACTTTCTTTTGGTGCCATAGACATGCCCCGTAGTTGAGTACGGGTTGGTGCAAGGTCAGCGTTGTATTGATACTGTTTGTAGAAAGCAGCAGCCAAATCTTCCCAGGTGTGAACTTTTGTACTTTCCAGCTGGTAGTACCACTCGGGTTGTGTACCCGACAGACTTTCCTGGAAGAAATGAATCCACAATTTGTTATCTGCTGTACGAGGTAGTATCTTCCTCACATAGGATCTCAAATGTAGTTTTGGGCAAGAAACTCCATCATACTTTGCAAAGACATGAACTTCGAACTTTGGAGGAATAACAATATCTGAGACGAGTCCAAGATCTTTGAAGTCTAAACCAGGTATTTTTTGTATCTCCATAGCTTTCATGCGTTCTTCCAACTGCTGGTATTTGTCATCACCCTGTTCGTCTTCGGAATGATAATCTTCTTCGTTAGAAGAGAGGGAGGGTTTGGCAGAACCCTGGTTGCTGTGATTGTCTTCTCGATCACCTTCACCGACTATTTCAGGGATCGGCGCCTTTTTGGACCTCTTGACTGGGATTTTGACCTTCCTTGCAAGGTGACTTAAGCCTACAGATCCTTTGGGCTTCTTTTTCTTCGTGATTATCAGGGCTTTCAGTTCTTGTTGCCCCTTTGCTAACTCCAGAATTGCTACCTGAACTTGGGCGTTCTGTGCTTCGAGATTCTTGACGCTTGTTTCGGAATCCATCCCTTCTAACTGAAATAAACAGCGAGGAGATGAGACACCTGTTATGTGAACCTGTTATGCAATGTTTATGAATGAAATGCATATGCAATGTTTTCAAGGATCTTAGAATTTAGATTTGTTTAAAAGAGAAACAAACATTTATTAGTCAAACAATTTTTTTCTTTTTTTTTTCTTTTTTCTTTTTTTCTTTTTCTTTTCTTGGCCTCTTTCGGGCTTACAAGATAAAATAAAGAAAATAAAGGATTCCTCAAGCCTCCCATGGACGCTTTCTCTTCGCACCTAGGAACGTGTTGATCTGCCGTTCTTCCTGGAGTTGTCTGGTGAGCTCCAACACTTTCCTCTCATAATCTTGACAGTGTGCTTTGAAGGTGTCTCTTTCTCCTCTTAGTTGAACCCAAGATTTCTGCAGTTCTTCTAGGTCAGTCGGCATGTCCGGATGTAGAACAACTCGAGGTTCGTCCCCTTCGACTTCTGGCTCAATAGTCACAGGTAGAATAGCGGGATATGGCATGATGAGCTTCTGAGCACGAGCACGCACCCATTTGAGGTAAGGCTCCATGGGAATAGAGTTCCATTGTCCTAAAGTTTTTCTTTCTACTTTGTAGACGCTGCCCCACGCATGTATAAACCTTCGTCGATGTCTTTGGGAATCATCTTCGTAGTCGAACACAATGCCACGGATAATCATGTCGTGAGGACCGTTTCTTCGTGCATATCCAAATTGGCGCAAAGCTAAAGAGGGGTTGTAAGTGATGCCTCTCCTGATGCCAAGGAGTGGCACATTAGGGTACTCTCCACAATGGTCAATGATAGTAATGTCTCTTTGAAAGAAGTTGTTCCACCGGATATCTGAATGAGACAAAGACATAATCCTGCGAGACCATTGCATCCTTTGTTCGTTTCTCAACACAGATCGAGGAAGGTGTAATGTAAACCATCTAGCCAGTAGTGGTACACAGCACATAAGAGTTCCTCGGTTCTTCATGGTACGAGTGTGTAGGGAATGTAGAATGTCTCCCAGCAAGGCAGGTACCGGGTTGCGGGTTAAGAAAATGTTGATAATGTGCACACTTATGAACTGGTCGGGATTAGGGAATAAAACCAACCTATAAATCAAAAGAGCCACAACTTCTTCAAACTCTAGGTAACTTCTGTTTTTTAGTAGTAATCGAGCCTTTTCCATTAAGAACTTAGCGAGCAAACCCTTGACTCCACTCTTTGTTTCCCAATTGGACTCGATTTCTTACTTTCGCAAATGTAAGGCAGCAGCAATGATTTCAGGTTTTGGAATCTTTTCTAGACTAGTGAAAGGTAATTGATCTCGAACAGGTAACCCAATCAGTTCAGAGAACTCTTCCAAAGTGGGTACTAGCTGGTAATCAGGAAATGTAAAACAATGATGTTCGGGATCAAAGAACTGGAACATGACCCGTATCATGTCTTCTTCAAATTTTGAGGTAACCAAATGGAGTAGGTGACCGTGCTTTTCAGTGAATTGAGCATTTCTGGGAAATTCTGATATTAAGTCCTTAAGTTCAGATGGTATTGTTGAAATGTTGATCCGGACATAATCTCTAGTAGCGGGAGCCATTACCTGCAACAACAGAACAAAGGTAAACTCTTCGATCCTTGAAATGATTAGTGAGAAAATGATATGTTTATGATGCTTATGATGTCATGATGTCAACCATGTGGTAAACACAAACAAATCAAACAATAGCCTTAGGTTTAAAGGCTTGCATGAGGTTAATAGGTGATACCCTCCCCACTGAAGTTGAGTTGGTTTAAACCTGTCTTAAAATAGTATTCGGGTTCTATGATCCTTGGAGACAACATCTCAATACGGCGCTCGGACGGCCGATCAAAATATTCCTCGAGGATAACTAACTTCGATCAATTTCAAAGCTAGTCACTTAATAGGCCACAAGTCAAGTTCAACTAAAGGTTCTAAGGCAAATTAGTGTTTAATGACATTTCGGAAGCCTAACATACTCCTTGATCGTTTTCAAGGGATATCAGTACAGACCAAAGTGTCGCACTAACGGTGACTACCAGATCAACCATATCGGTACATGCCGTACAGTTTCCTTGGTCTATTGTCACATACTTAAGGTATCTCGAGATTCGGGTTAGAATCTTTCACACAAGCAAATACCCAAACAAACCTTTGAAAAATAGAACAATCAAGACAAGCAATTGAAAACATCGAAGTAATCTAAACTCTAAGGTAACCCCTTTTGAAAACATTTTGTTTTTGAAGTCCCCAGCAGAGTCGCCAGTTCTGTCGCCCTCGGTTTTTTATATCTCTCGTGAGAGAGATACAAACTGACTCTTCTTTTTCTTTTTGAGTTTTGAAAATCAGAGAGTCGCCACCAACTTTTATTTTATCCAATTAAGGAAAGGTTTATAAAAGAAACAGAAAAAGACCTTTAAGAGATTTTGGGTTCGGGGGTAGGTTATACAAAGGGAAGGTATTAGCACCCCTTTGTATCCATGGTTATCCATGGGCTCTTAATTGCTTAGCTCACTTGTTTGAATCATTTGTCTTTCCTTGAAATGCTTGTATGTGGTCTTAAAATTCATTTTGTAAATTGACTTTGTAATGATCCTTGTGCGGATGTATACAAAATGTTTTATCTTTCGAAAGATGTTTTGAAAAAAGAGCTTTAACTTCGTAATGATCCTTGTTTGGATATATACCAAGTACTGTCTTTTTTGAAAGTTTTATTTTGAAAAACAATGATATATGAGACATTTTTTGTTTTGATTTGAGCAAGTAATTAGGAGATCTACCCTAAGTTTGTAAGGACCTTTCCTATTTCTTTTAGAAAATTCTCCTTTTACCGGATGTAAACAAAAGTTTGAATTTGTATTTGAAACAGTAGAATTTGATTTTTGAAAAGAGTAACAGAGGGATTACCCTAAGAGGTGCAAGTGTGATTGTGTCCTGATTCAGATATTTTTATCTTTGAAGTTAGTGACCTAACGCTTCAGTTATTATCTTTGACATACACGCAGTTTTATATGTACAGAATTTAAAGTGCGGGAATGTAAAATGCGGAAAGTAAATCTCCGCTATTACATCGATTGTACGGGAAATGTAAACTACGCTATTTACATGATTTTGACAACCTATACACTTTATCTAGGAATTTAAATTGCAATAAGATAAAAGGAAGTGTTTTTGGATTTTTTGTATGATTGATTTTAGTTAAAATTAATGCATAATTAATTTAATTAAAATGAGAAAAGGTGGAAATAAAATTTAAACCTAAAAATTAAGTCTAAAATATGTTCATATTGCTTATAAATTAATTTTAAAACAAAAACTAATTTTTTTGGATTTTTTTGAAGTTGTTTTGGAAATTTATTAAGTTAATTAACATATAATTATGCAAAT
Organism: Vicia villosa; assembly: GCF_029867415.1. Classification (NCBI taxonomy): domain Eukaryota; kingdom Viridiplantae; phylum Streptophyta; class Magnoliopsida; order Fabales; family Fabaceae; genus Vicia; species Vicia villosa. The sequence continues at coordinate 98,332,962 of NC_081182.1, forward strand.
AATTATACAAATAATTAACACTTAAAGAGAAAAATATTCTAAATATGTACAAAATTAGTCTATAATATACAAACCTAATTTAATAAAAAGAACAATTTTTTTTGATTTTTGTGATTGGTTGAAATAATTAAAAAGGAAATATATAAATATATACTAATTAATTAAACAAAATATTTCAATTATTAAGAAAAATAAAATATTTTTGTGTAAAAAATTAATAGATTATTTTATAAACCTAAAAATATTTTTATTATATTTTTTTGATTTTTTAAACTATTTTAAATTAATTTTAGAAGTAAATAAAATAAAATAGAAAAATATATTAATTGATGATCTGGTGTGGTTAATAGGAAGGTCTTTGGTAAGGATGAGCGTTCAGGCACGTTGGATGGGGGAATTAATGAGATCAGATGGCCTGGAAGCGAAGGAGCATGGCACGTGTATCACCTGCAAAGCACTGAATCAGAGAAAAATTAAATTAAAACGCGCGCGCACACTGGCCACTCAGGTGAGGACACCTCATCATCTTCAACCTCTCGCCACCACTTTTAACAGCGCTTTTGTGAGAACAACGCTGTAATAAGTGATTCTCAAACCTGCAAAATAGCGAATAGGGGTAAACTCATGCAAAAAAATTTTGCGACCTATGAACTCAACTAGCCTTGATCCACTGAGTTCAAATATGCCATTAGTTTTGTCTAATTTTGCCTCTAGCGAAAAATCCCAAATTTTAGCTTAAGAACCCTAAAATGGTATGTTCCACAAACGGCCATTAAAACTCAATTAGAGCTCCAGAAACGACCAGAGCACTAATCTAAACACAAATATATGTCTACATCTTATTAAACATGCATGAATGATCAGATACGAGTTGATTTTTGTTTGAACAAACCGTGGCTTGTGTAGCTCGATTTGTGAGGTTTTGATGCTTAGAATTTATTTGGATAGGTTCAATGAAGTTCAGAGATGATGTTTGAGTACTTGGTTTGGATTGCAACTAGCTGAAACTTAAAATTCGAATTTCAAATTTCTTGCAAAATTTCAAGTATGATACAAGTGTGTTACAAGCATAGATTTGATTCTGAACTTGTGTGTCTTTGTTACTGAAGTGTCCTACTTCATTTATAAGCAATGAAGTGCTTCAAAACTAAGCTAAGAAGCATTGATGATCTTTGTTGAACTTTTGAATTCTTTAATATAAAAAAGTTCGAATTCTTGACCATGGCTTGATTTTTCTTCAACCTCTTGCCCTAGGCCTGCTTTGTACCTCTCTTGCTGCAGAGTTGAATCATTCTTGGTGGCCTTAGCTTAAGAATCAAGCATTGCATCATTATGCTTCACCATTTCTTTTTCAATTTAACTTTAAATGTAACAAAATTAAACCAAAAAAGAAATAAAAATGCTATGGGCCTTAGGTTGGTCGTGGGAGGCCTTTCACATTGTTAGAAGCATGTTTGGATCATGAAAACTTGGCCCCTTTTGGAAAAAAAACACTTTTGATCAATGTTGGTTTCATGCATTTTCCCAAAATATAGCCAACTTCAACAAGGCATAAATCCCTCAATGTTTATCATATGAAGGAGTTCTTGTACTTTTTAGAAACCTCAAGATGTCCTCTACAAGCTACTTTGGAAACTTTTTTTCATTTGGAGAAGTTATCTTGATGTTATGGCCTTTGACAAAAAACCACTTTTTGTTGACTTTGAAAATGACCTGTAATGTCTGAGCTCATATTTTTCAAATGGTGAATCCAATGACCATGGGATCAATTGCATTTGAAAGATGATTGAATTTCCTTCAAAACAAGCTTTGGTTGGAATTTTTTGAATGAACGAGGAGAGAGTTATGGCCGGTCAAAGTTCAGTTGACTTTTTAGGAGAAAACCCTAATTTTGAAACTTAGGGTTTTGTTGATTTTTGATCTTTCCTTGATGAATTATGATCAACCAATGATCAAATGATGAATCTTTTGACAAAATATGGATGTTGACAAAAACTTTCATTTTTGACTGTCTGTTGACTTTTCGGTCAAACTGGTCGTCTGTTGACTGTTTGAGCTGCTGACTGTGCGTCTGAGCGAATTGAAGTTTGAAATTTGTATGGTGGTACTTTGAGATATATGGAGGTCCATGAAATCCATTTGAGGTCTCAAAAAACTTGTTCTCCTGAAAAAAACAAAAACCCTAGTTAGGGACTGTTTGTGTAGGAGACAGTTAAGCGTACCTGATTTTTATGCAGTGCTGAGTCTCTGCTGATCATGTGATTATCAGAAGACTTCTAGAACAAAAATCTTGGAATTTTGAAATGTAAAAGATTGATTTGATTGATGGTACAAAACACGGAGAATCGTGCTGTCAGCGGGTTTGACTGTCAACTGGTTGTTACCAGTACAGTCTGAATCCCCGGACTCTGCGCCTTCAAAATTTAATTCTGTTCCAATTGCGTCAGTACTATTTATCTGCAAATAAATCTCAAATAAACAGCGTGTGTGAAGTGATAAACAGTAATTAGCGTTTGTGTAAGAATAAATTCAACAGCGAACCAAAATACCGTATAAGAAAAATTCTAAAAACCGAGTATCCAAGATTATATGAAACTCTCAATTTTTAGACAGAAGTCTGTTGCCTTCTTTTTTGAAAAAAATGCGGGCAAATTTTGGGGTATAACAGAGGGGCACATTTTTCAAAAGCTAATGTTAGGGCAAAACACTACGAGGCCCAATCAAAAGGAGTAGATCCCAAAAGTCATCCAATCAAGGGGCGTCGTATTACAAAACCAAGAATGAGGCTAGCCATCTCAAAATGTGTACTACGATAAAACTGCATCCAAGCTCATATTAAGGCGAACCTCCGCAAAATACCTAACAAACTGAAGCAAGACATACGATGAAAGGAAAGGATATCCTCATACTTTTATAGTCCTCGATAAATCTCTCTCCCACTGCTCGATCTTCGAGTTCAAAAGAAGGTATTGGGAAGTCACACTGGCATCACACCCAACCCTCACAAACAACCTTATTACATTAAGCAAGCTATCTATGCTTTGGTGATCCACGACTCATCATTGGGGAATTATTTAAACATACTAAGTCACACATCACACATTGGTTAAAACATCCCATACATCAAAACGTCTAGACGATTCAAAAACCAAAAGGTACCAGGGGATTGGTTCAGGACCTAATGGTCTAGAAGGAGATTGAAACCTGAAGTTCCGCTCGAAAACATTCTACGCATAAACATTACTAGTCTGCATGAGCATAGTCGTTGCATGGTTTAAACAAATTCAATAGGTTATAAGGAGATAAAATCTGGGGATCACTATATATACATACGCGTCAGCATACATACATACGCATTAGCATTAGCATATACATACCAAGTAGCACGCACATATATGCATTTATCAATCAACATATACATAAGCATAATCATTACGCATTCAAACCTGGTCTAAGAACCGGCATGTCACATCATTAGATCTTCGCTCATAAACATGTGCGCGAGCATCATCTTCATACATCAATAGGATACCGTAAACAAAATCCTCTTACACATATAACATTTACACTCGACACCCAGACGTCATACATCTGCAATGATTATACATGCGTACGAGCATTATACTATCAGACATTACTCATTTACACATACAGACGGTTCATACATCTACATTGTACAAACGTCAGGGTCACATGCATGTACAGCCGTTATATATACGTACACAATATTTATACAAGCATTTTACACACTACGTTTTACACGCTACATTTTACACACTACGTTTTACACGCTACTCTTTACACACTACATTTTATGCACCACGCTTTACATGCTACGCTTCATGCACGCTACGCTTCATACACGCTATGCTATGCATGCTACACTCTGTGCATACACAATGTACAACACCAAGTTACTGGTCCTTATACTTCTGACTTCTGCGTATGTGTCAAGAAATTTATGAAGATGATCTTGCTAGCACTATAGCAGGTGAATCTTTTTATGCAGATAAGCTTGCTAGAACTATAGCAGGTGAATCTTTTTTATGCAGATAAGCTTGCTAGCACGATAGCAGGTTAATCTTTTTACGCAGATGATCTTTCTAGCATTATAGCAGGTGAATCTTTTTATGCAGATAAGCTTCCTAACACGATAGTCGGTGAATCTTTTTACGCAGATGATCTTGCTAGCACCATAGCAGGTGAATCCTTTATGCAGGTAGCTTGCTAGAACTCTAGCAGGTGATTCCTTTAATATGCAGGTAGCTTGCTAAAACTATAGCAGGTGATTCCTTTAATACGCAGCTAAACTTGCTAGAACCATAGCAGGTGATCCCTTTTACGTAGGTGTCATACCCCAAAATTTACCCGGAGCAATTCCCGTTTTAATTTATTAAGGGTGTTAAAAATTAAGAGCCATAGGGTTTAATATACCTATTATTAAACTCGCTCTCTTATAAAATGCCCATATAAATTGGTGGAGGTGTGAATATCAAACATTTGAGGTCCAATTCAGTTTTGGCCCATTTATTTCATTCAATCTTTTTATTATTATCTTCTCTATTTATTCTTTTTATCAAATGTTATTGACTAGTTACAATTAGTATTATTTTTAATCTCTAACTAAGATTATTATTAGAATTATTAGTATTGGTTTAATTAATTTAACTATTGTTAATATTTTAGATAAATACTAGTATTATTAATATTTTAGATAATAATATTGTCTTAAGTATTTCTATTAACTAATATTATTATACTCTATTAATCCAATTAATCATTTTTATTGTTTTTTATATATTGTTCTTAATTAAGATTATGGGCTAATTAGAGTTTGGGTCAGGGTGTAATAGTAAGTGGGCCGGGTTTTTGTCTCACATAAGGACCAGGTGGACCGGGTCAAACCCAGGACCCAACCCGGTCCTGTTCACCATCCCCTTCCTTCAGCGCAGCTGCGCGTGCGCGAACCCTAACCTTCATCTCCTCTACGCCGCTGCAAGCAATCTCAGCAAACCCTAGCCCTAAAGTCTCAATTGCCCAGGCCCAAAGAACCAAAACGGAAACAGAATCAATCAAAACAACATAAAAAATGAATCAAATATTAGCAGAAGCAAAATCGTGAACGCATTGAAGTTGAGCGAAAATCAAATAAATTTTTTTCATTAATGCATCAAATATTACAAATCAAAATTGAATCTAAGTTTTCCTAATTTAATCTAACCTAAGACTATATAACAAAACACAATTAGAAGGGGAAGGGGCTGGAGAGATAAACCCTAAGCTGCGCAGACTTGAACTTGAATCTTCAATCTTGAACCTGTAAAACACAAAGAGAAGGAGATCAGGAGGGAGCTTACACGTTCCTGAAATTCAAGAACATAAGGTAATCGAGTCGAATGCTTAGCTTTATCGCATGATTGATTGTTGCTTTGATTGTATTTGTTTCTGGAATTTGGGGTTAGGGTTCGTGACGAGGGTTAGGGTTCGTCAGATTCAAGGCTAGGGTTCTTAGGGTTCGTGGGGTTCACATGAATGTAGGCTTAGGGTTCTGGGTTTTGGAGGATCGTTTGAAGGATGAGGATGAAGATCATGGGATCTTCATCTGGGTTTGTAGGTTCTGGGCAAGTCTGGATTTTATGGTTGAAGTTTCCGATGAAGATTCATCGGGAAACTGGGTTGAGACGGTGGTTTCTGGGTGGGTTGCGGTGGTGTTTTCGTTTTGGGGGGCGGTTTCAGATGAGTTTCTGGGAAATGTTCATAGAGAGAGGAGAAAGCAAATTAGAGAGAGAAAGGGTAGAGAGAGAAACGAGAAAGGAAAAAAGGGGGAGATCGGTGAGAGAACCTTTTTTATTTTCGTCTGCGCGTCACCGGATGATGACAAGTGGCCCTCCCATGGCCACTTGTCTGCGCCACTGAACATGATTCAGTGCGCCATCCTTATCATGCATCCTCAACTTAAGCGTACACAGGCCCTTAGATGACCATGTATGAGATCCAGCGTCTCTGGTCCTGAGCACACACCATAATCCATACATCTCATCCACACCTGATCCCAACGGACTTAAACTTAGTGGGCTCAGCCCAGTTACTATCTACACACCCCAGAATTTCTACTCTTTAACAAAATATACCCCCCCTGCGCAAAGATCAAAAAAATAAAACATAATTAATTAAATTTGTAAAATTTCAATTGTTAATTGTTTGTTTTCTTTTGGTGATTTAATCTAATTTTCTCCTCGAACCAACTAAATCTATTAGTCGCATTAGACGAGAAATAAATTTTTATCATCTAATTTATTTATTAGTAATATAATCGAATCTAATTTGTTTGATAATAATAATTTAACTAATTCTATCAATTCTCTCCTCAACCCGACTAAACCTATTAGTCGCATTAGACGAGAGATAAAACTTAATTATAAATCTAAAACACATTCAATTTGCTGCCTGCGATGATCAATCTATCGTTCTGAGTAACCAGCAATGCCCCTTAATCCGTTAGCTATACTGACCAAATCCATTGGTCATCGCATCTAACGGTGCCAAATCAAATCAGGGTTGTATGCCAAACCTCAAAACACTTTCATCTCTCAAAACAAATTTCAAAACTACGATGGGCCATTCAAAAAGCCTTTAAACAATTTTAAACCATATCATATCAAATTCAAAGGCGTACAACCCTGTGCCCGAACTACGTTGACTCTGATCCTCCATAAGGAGGTACGTAGGCACTTGGTAACAAGGCGAGTCTCCCCCCCCCCTATAATTTCAATTCATCTCTAAATTTCAATTTCTACCCTTTTCACCTCCTTAGCTATAAACCTCAATTATTGTGCCATAAACCTTTATTCTATAATGCAACCTTAGGAAAGGGTTGAGGGTGCCTAATACCTTCCCTCAGCCTGATTATAATAACTTACCCCGAATCTCGTATCTGCGTAGGGTTTCCTATTCGCCCTTCAGAATAGGTGGCGACTCTAAACCTTCATTTTTAGGGCAGGTTGCTACAGCAGGTAAGCTTGCTAGAACTGTAGCAGGTGATCCCTTTTATGCAGGTAAGCTTGCTAGAACCATAACAGGTGATCCCTTTTACGCAGGTAAGCTTGCTAGAACCATAGCAGGTGATCCCTTTCTCATCCAGAATATATGCAAGGGCTTACTAGAACTATAGTAAGTAAATCCTTCCTTTTATACAAACCACGGAAGCTTGCTAGCACTATAGCAAGTGGATCATTTTTCACACAACGAACTGTGAGTCCTCGCTATGTAAGTCTTAGGCTTTAGCAGGACGATTCTTTTTTTTCACAATCCAGTACAAGGTAAATTTAGGGGTCTTCCATTATTTAATAACTCTTCGATCCGAAAAGCGTGAGACCTACGTATTCTCACGCCATTCAATCTAAGATTAATTAAATAGAGGCAGCTGTCATACCCCAAAATTTACCCGATCTTCATCTTATCAAATTTATTTTTACACGGGGTTTATTCTCAAAATGAGGGGTGTAGAACATTTGTGTGGACCCAATTTAATATTGGCCCACTAAAATCATTTCTATCATTTGTGCACACATTATTTTTCATTTTTAATAGGTTTTTATTATTTTGTGTAAATACAACTAACAAATTAATTTGTATTTTAGCATTTTATATACATATTTTTTTCAAAATATAGGGGTTTTTTTGGGTTCATTATAAATTGTTAAATTAAAACTCTTCTTGATAAATTATTAGTTTAATATATCAATTTAATTGATTATTTAATTAATTCTTTCTTTTAATTAAACTAACTTAGTCTAATTTATCATTTATTAACATAAATATTATTCTAATTATTATTGTTATTCAATATTATTTTAGTAATTCAATATTATTATCTAATTACTATTATTATTTAACTAATATTATTATCATTACACTAATTATTATTATTATTTTATTATTACTAATTTCTAAAATGACAAAATTTGGGATTTTTCCTTTTGTGGGTTTAACCTAATTTTCTAACACTATAAATAGGATCTTTGACAATCCTATCAGGGAACTTTTTCACTTTCACGTACAATTTTCACAAATTCACACTTTGCAAAAAAAACTATTTTTTTACGCTTCTCTTCTCCCCAAGGGTTTGTATTAGGGTTTTCTTGAACAACCTAATCGGCCGTTATCGATTAACTGACAACGGCCGGCAAACCCTTTCCCCCCTTTCAAACGCAATTTTCAAACCACTTAAACTCAAAGCTTATGGCCAATGATTACCTATGAGGCCTCCCCCAAAAAAGGGTTTCTGGCCATTGTTCTCTCGATCTGACAATTGCCGGCCTCCCATAAAAAAAAGGGGTTTCTGGCCATTGTTGTCTCGATCTGACAATGGCCTATTTTTATTTTCACTATACATGGATTTTGACCTTTGGTCATTGTTGTCTCGATCTGACAATGATTCTGTCAAAACCCTTGGGTTTACCTTTTGGCCAATGATGATAACTGAAGCCTCCCCTCTTTTTTTAAAATGATTTTTTTCTTCGTTTAATACATGTTTTAGCTAATGATTTCGTATGCTCTAAAAAATATTCATTTTCGCCAATCATTTCCATGAGGCCTGCTTCATTTGAGAGATATGGAACAAAACATTATAGGTCCTTTTCAAAAGTCAACCAGAAGTCATCTTTTTCAAAAGAACACACAAGGAGCATGGAAAATTATTTTGACATGGGACCAAAAACATTGGTTAGAGGACTCTTCAAGGTTTCTAAAAAGTCCTAGAACTCCTCCATACCTCAAAAATTGAGAGAGATATGCCTTGTCAAAGTTGATTAATTTTGAAAGAAAAATGTGAAGAAAAAGGATTCAAAATGAATATTTTACAAAGGGGCCCAAGTTTTTAGGATCCAAGCTTGTTCTCGAAGTCATCAAAGATATCCAATCTTAAAGCCACGAAAATATTATGAATATTTGATTTTATTTGAATTTTTTTATTCATTTAAATCATATATTTAGTCAATATTTGAAGAAAAATTGAAAAGATTGGATTTCTTTTTAATTTTAATCATAATCAATCATCAATAATATCCCATAATCCTATTAAATTCGTGCAAGCAAGAATAGATTTGAAAAGAATTGAAATTGGCCAAATATGGAAATCTTACAAATCAAAATTTTCAAGATCTACAATCAATGATTCAAAAGGGATGCTGTGCAAATTTGTTGCCCTAAAATCTTCCATTATAAATACACAAGTCGTACAAGTTACTAGGGGAGAAATTGGAGAGAATTCTGCAGCCAAAAGTCAGAACCGAGTTCTTGAAAAGTGAAGAAAAATCCAAAATCGTTTTTGCATTTGTAGCTCGATTCAAAGAGATTTGAAGGATAAGACACGTTCCTGGAGGTACATTGAAGTTGTTCCAATCATTCTCCAAGGTCGAGTCACTCAGGATCATCCACAATTAGTCACGGTTTGCACATACTTGAACTCACCCTCATTTTCAATGATTCATGATGCATTAACACATTTAAATCATATGATCTTGTTTGTTATGATGCATTGAACGTTTCTGGGCGGGTAATTCATCGTTTGTGTGTTTATACCATGAACTGCCATTATCGAAAGCTAGGGTTTGTTTTTTAGGTTTTTCTGTTACAGGTGGAATTAGGTCAAGATAAGGCCATGGTTGAATTCACAATGACAAACTGAATAGAATTATGGTCTCCTGGGAAATTTTTAGTTGTGTCTGGTGGTTTTTAGCGTTTAACAGGTGTAATAGGTGTGAGCTACAACAACTAATGCGCAAAGAGCGCTGTAAAAAGGGTCTGCACACAAGCCAGAGGTTGGGGACGATGAGGTGTCGCCACGTGTTTTATTTGGATGCTGAACGATTCAGTGCACGCGTTCCTTGTGTGATCACGCTGCACTCACGCCAGACGGCCATTGGATCATGCGCTTGCCAAATCTAATGCACCAAAGCCTGCAGGCGTACCATGCTCCCACGCGCGCTACTACACTGGAACAGAAGTTAAGTTTTTTCTATTTTTTTTACTATTTATTACAAAATTCCCTTTTTTATTATTTAATATATATATGTATATATATATATATACATAAACCTTTTTTTCAAAAATTCTTTTTTTATATATAATAAATTAATAAATGTCTATTTATTTATTAGGTTATTAAATAATTGATTTTAATTTATTTAAATTATTTGTATAATTAAGTTTTTATATAAATTGATTAAAACTAAGATCACATATTTAATCAAAAATTGATTTTCACCAATTTAATTAATTAGGTTGAAAAACCAATAATTAATTAAATTGATTTTATTTAATTTTTAATCATAATTAATTCGTACCCTGATCAGGGTTTACGAAGAGCGTGCCTACATTGAAAATGCTTTCCTTGTCCAATTTTTTTTTCAGGGTTAGCACCGGGATTTCTTCCGACTACGAACCATATCAAAGCTAAGTCCCCGATTTTAATTTAATTATTTATTTTTGCCTTTTACTTTAATTATTTATTTTTGCCTTTTAATTTAATTATTTATTTTTTCCTTTAAATTTAATTATTTATTTTGCCTTTCTGATTTAAAAATTATGGTTTTATTTTTAACTGTCAATGAACTGGCCATACACTCACCCCTTTGTGTTTATTTTTCTTTTTCCAATTTTCAGGGTTAGCCAACCGTCAAAGCTCGATTAGTCGGTAACCCTAAAACCTAATTCATTTTTCTTTCTTGTTTTAAATTATTACTTATGTCAAACCTCCTTGCTCTGGTGGGGGTTTTTATTATTGCCTTTCCCCTTCCTCATGTTTTATCATGTAACTGCTTCGAGGTTGTATTGTTTGGCCTTGAAGGCACTTAAAACTGCATTATATTACTGCGTGGTTAGTAATTTAGGGAGTGCAACCTTGAACTGAATCTAGAACCACTTAATTACAAGATAATTTATTCTGAATCTGATCACGTGATTGTTGCACCCACGCACCTTTTATGGTATCCCTCTTGTTTCCTGTTGCCTGTTGCCTTGTGTTTTAATGCAGAATAGCTAAGTCCCTCGAATACGAGGATACCTCAGCAATGTTGCCTCCCAATTTACTCAGATCGTAAGTCCCTAATGATGCTGCCTTTGATTCGCCAATATGATCTCGTCCCTCGAAGTTGCCTACGAAGTGCTGAGGTATCCTCCGGTTGCCTAAAAGTAAATGGCTATTCTGATCCTTCCCTTAGACTACCTGCCCCTCTATGGCAGGGACAGTCTTGTGGCGAACGATAATTCGATGACCCTTCAACCTCCAAATAAAAGGACTTCCCTACCCTCCTATGGTATGGATAGTCCTGAAAGGCTAAAAGAACATTTTTCATCTAACCGGGTAATTTGCCACTAATTGCTTTGCTCTGGTTTAAAAATCTTTTTATTACACTTCTTCTTAAAAAACTTCAATAAGGCTACGCTCATTTACGAGCTAAAGTCCTTGTTTCTTCTTCTTCTTCTTCTTCTACCTTTCTAAACTTTTGGTTTCTGAAAGAGCAAAGCAATTAAGAGCCCATGGAAAACCATGGATGCAAAGGGTGCCTTACACCTTCCCTTTGTATAAATTACCCCCCGAACTCAGTTTTTATTTAAAAGGTTTTTCCTGTTCTTTTAGCCATTCTATTTAATTTGGATAAAATAAAAGTCGGTGGCGACTCTTGCTTACCGCGACATTTCGATAAAGTCAGTTCACCGTGTTACAATGATGCATCGAGGCCTATTATTTTTATTACAATTTTGTTTATATGCCTTTTGGTATTTGGCTATTGTTGTCTCGATCTAACAATAGTGTTGAAGCGGTAAAGCGGCAAGCAACAAAAGTTTTGGGAGTATTTATCCGGGAATTTATCGTCTCCACAAGGACTAGTGCATTGAACTGCCGTTCAACAGTTTCCGCAGTTATGAGTTCGGGTTAAATGGGTTGAAAGTAAAAACTGAAAAGTAACTATAAACATAAAATGAATTCGTTCTTTGGAAAGAAATAACTTATCTGGTTCGAATCTAAACTACTCCTCACAAACTTAGATTTATCACTCCGCCGCACTCAATCTACAATACTCGTCAGAATCACCACATATCCCTCACATCAATGTCCATTTCTGCAACACCGACGAGAGTTCAACTATATTGCTCTTTCGACGATGTCTCAACCGATCGAACAACACAGAGACACTAAACTCAGATATTATATGGATGTTAACCCCAATCCTATGTCTATAATCAAAAGCGAACAGATATCCCCCTAATCAAGATTTGTGATGTCTATTTCTACAACAACACAAATCCAAAGCATTTAAGCAAAAAGATCAAGGAAACACCGATTAAAATTTGTAAATCAAACCTTATACAACAATAGAGTAACAAATATACATAGGTTTAGAGTGAACTTACAAACAAACCCAACAAAAGTGGTTACAAATAGAAGAGGAAGAGAAGAAAACGAAATCTTTCGCGGTGTCAATCACGAGCAAAGAAGCTTCAACTCCGGATCATCCGATTACAACCTCGAATGGTGTTTTCAAGCTAAATCTACCCAAAAATGACCTAGAATGAGTTGGGGTTCAAAAATACCCAAAAAATGACCTAAAAATATGATTTTCGCCTATTTATGCAATTTTGAGTTCTGTACAGCGCGCGTCGCGCGCATCGCGCCCAACCTGCTGTATTAAAAAACAACTTTTAGTAAAAATGACGTAACTTGAGAACCGTAACTCTGATTTGCGTCCGGTTCGAAGCGTTGGAAAGCTTATTCAATTTCCCATATAACAATGACAACATATCATCCAAATTTGTGATTTATTATTCTTTGGTTTTGAGCTTTATTCGTTGAAGCCGTGTCTTCGACACGTTATTGCTCATGCCCCAAATACGCCTCAATACCTACAAAATGAATAGAAAACTATCAAAAAGTATAAAAGTATATGAAAATACATCTATTCACAAGGTATACGTATTTATACACAAAACGGGGTATTATTCAAACGGTATTAACAAAAAGTATCGATAAGTACAACAAAACATATATACAAAATAAGTACATTTTTGCACTTATCAAACTCTCCCCAACTTGAATTTGTTTGCCCTCAAACAAGGCCAAACACTCAAATCGCAAAAGTAAAAGTCCAAAGAATCAAGAATCAACAAGATTTGGAAAAACTAAACAATTGTACGGTTCAAACAAAAACGCACAAACAAAGTAAACACTTACCACAATCCTACAATGAACATGAAAATGAAACGAATCCTAAGTACAAAAATCATACAAAACATTCTAAAACAAAACAAGCTCAATCACGAATCACGCCTAGCAAAAACTCATCGGCAGATGAAAAACACCAAAAGGTGAGGACTTTGAACATTCATCCAACAATCTTGCAAACAAAAGACAACATTATGCGTTCATCTAAAAATAGTATTGAAAATGCAACGGCACGAATCACAAGGGCTTTCAAGGTTGTAATGTGGCTCGGCTAACAAATAAGTGATATGTCCTAAAGCTAATCGAAACAAAAACTTGCCTAAACGTAACGGAGTAATTACTTCCACAAAGTTTCAAACAATACAATTCTAATCCAACTTTCTTCTTCATCACAAGTTTCACCAAACACAAAACTTATTAGCAAACTCTTATTCATACTCTTTTTGTTATTTTCTTTTTCAAACTTTTTCTCTTTTTTCTTTCTTTTTCTTTTCTTTCTTTTTCACATTTTTTTTCTTTCTTTATCTTTTCTATCCACAACCGCATACCAATCACAACATAAGTAGATAAACATCCTCTCCCCAACTTGAATTCAACCACAACATAAAGTGAATACTCCCTACTTTCTAAGGCAAGGCAAAAATTCAAACTATAAATCATAATTGAGGGTTCAAGAAAACAAAGAATCAACATCCATACACAAATGAAAATCAAACGCTCATAGACAAGCATTAAGAAAAATCAATATAGATATTGACCAAAGGCTCAAAGGAGGTACTAATGGTCACACACTCACAAGGTGAATTGATATTTGGCTACGGTAGTTGTGCTCAAAATCAAACAAGTGCCTTGATCACTTTTGTGCATTCACAAAACCAATACAAACGAAAGATTAAACATAATAATATCCAGTTAGAACAAGAATTGTCGGTCTCTCGCATATATACACAATGGAAAGCCACCTCACATATATGGTAAAAAGGGAAAACTAATTGTGATTCAAGTCATGAGCAAGTTATGCAAAAAGAATGAGTAATAAGAAATGTGTACTAATGAAAAGTATCGTAAACATGCTATGCTATAGAAAGCGATAAACGAGTAACTTGCGACGTACAAATTTGAACAATCATTACCGTATAACCGGCATGTTAAATCTATCACAATCGGAGAATTACCAAATGCGACTCCAAGTAATCGGGCCAAAATTTGAGTCTAAACAACAACAAAAGAATTAAAAATAAAACTATAAAATACTATATTATAAAGCCTTGGTGTAAGTGGGAAAAGGCTAACCAAGTGAACCATTAAAAAGAATTCATTGACCAAAAGTTACAAGGCGCGCGACGCACCCTCAAGACCGCGCGACGCGCGTAAAGTTTTGCCAACCCAAGCTCTTCAGCTCCGAGGCCGTGCGACGCGCCCTCTTTGCGCGCGACGCACGCTACACCTGAAAAAGAAAAACCAGTGCAGCAAAACACAAACCACGAGCAACCTCCACTTATCACCTGCACTACTCATTTACAAAAAAACAGAAGAAAAAAAACCGTTGGGGTGCCTCCCAACAAGCGCTTGTTTTACGTCGTAAGCTCGACGCCTTATATTGTTTGGCGATTGGTAAGTAACTTCCTCACGGTAAGCCAATGCTTTCGCCTCAAATGCAACCTAAAATAAGCGACCTGTCCTAACACTTAACAAACGAATCAAAAGTAAAAGTATACACAAGTATGTGTAAAAACACAAATATACATAAAACGCAATATTTACAAAATCCTTAATTGGCTAAACAAATTGAAAAGTGAAGATTTAGAATTTACGAACTATCCGAGTTCAATTTGTTTAGCCAACTTCACCTTGCTAAATAGCAAAAGTAAAGAGGAACAAAATCAAACACACAGACATGTATAAGTATGAAAATATAAACATGTATCAATATACGAAAATATACAAGTATGAGAATATGCACAAAATATATGATATTCACAAAACTCAAAAACAAAGAAACTATCGCAATGCAAATTCAATAAAAACACCAATCCCCGGCAACTGCGCCATTTTGTTGAAGCGGTAAAGCGGCAAGCAACAAAAGTTTTAGGAGTATTTATCCGGGAATTTATCATCTCCACAAGGACTAGTGCATTGAACTGCCGTTCAACAGTTTCCGCAGTTGTGAGTTCGGGTTAAATGGGTTGAAACTAAAAACTGAAAAGTAACTATAAACATAAAATGAATTCGTTCTTTGGAAAGAAATAACTTATCTGGTTCGAATCTAAACTACTCCTCACAAACTTAGATTTATCACTCCGCCGCACTCAATGTACAATACTCGTCAGAATCACCACATATCCCTCACATCAATGTCCATTTCTGCAACACCGACGAGAGTTCAACTATATTACTCTTTCGACGATGTCTCAACCGATCGAACAACACAGAGACATTAAACTCAGATATGATATGGATGTTAACCCCAATCCTATGTCTAGAATCAAAAGCTAACAGATATACCCCTAATCAAGATTTGTGATGTCTATTTCTACAACAACACAAATCCAAAGCATTTAAGCAAAAAGATCAGAGAAACACCGATTAAGATTTGTAAATCAAACTTTATACAACAATAGAGTAACAAATATACATAGGTTTAGAGTAAACTTACAAACAAACCCAACAAAAGTGGTTACAAAGAGAAGAGGAAGAGAAGAAAACGAAATCTTTCACGGTGTAAATCACGAGCAGAGAAGCTTCGACTCCGGATCATCCGATTACAACCTCCAATGGTTTTTCAAGCTAAATCTACCCAAAAATGACCTAGGATGAGTTGGGGTTCAAAAATACCCAAAACATAACCTAAAAAATTTGATTTTCGCCTATTTATGCAATTTTGAGTTCTGTACAGCGCGCGTCGCGCGTAGGAGCGCGCATCACGCCCAACCTGCTGTCATGAAAAAACAGCTTTTCGTAAAAATGACGTAACTTGAGAACCGTAACTCCGATTTGCGTCCGGTTCGAAGCGTTGGAAAGCTTATTCAATTTCCCATATAACAATGACAACATATCAACCAAATTTGTGATTTATTATTCTTTGGTTTTGAGCTTTATTCGTTGACGAGTTGGTTTCGTTGCTCAAAAACGCGCTTTTGAAGCCTTGTCTTCGACACGTTATTGATCATGCTCCAAATACGCCTCAATACCTACAAAATGAATAGAAAACTATCAAAAAGTATAAAAGTATATGAAAATACATCTATTCACAAAGTATACGTATTTATACACAAAATGGGGTATTATTCAAACGGTAATAACAAAAAGTATCGATAAGTACAAAAAACATATATACAAAATAAGTACATTTTTGCAATTATCAAACTCTCCCCAACTTGAATTTGTTTGTCCTCAAACAAGGCCAAACACTCAAATCGCAAAAGTAAAGTCCAAAGAATCAAGAATCAACAAGATTTGGAAAAACTAAACAATTGTACGGTTCAAACAAAAACGCACATACAAAGTAAACACTTACCACAATCCTACAACGAACATGAAAATGAAACGAATCCTGAGTACAAAAATCATACAAACATTCTAAAACAAAACAAGCTCAATCACGAATCACGCCTAGCAAAAACTCATCGGTAGATGAAAAACACCAAAAGGTGAGGACTTTGAACATTCATCCAACAATCTTGCAAACAAAAGACAACATTATGCGTTCATCTAAAAATAGTATTGAAAATGCAACGGCACGAATCATAAGGGCTTTCAAGGTGGTAATGTGGCACGGCTAACAAATAAGTGTTATGTCCTAAAGCTAATCGAAACAAAAACTTGCCTAAACCTAACACAGTAATTACTTCCACAAAGTTTCAAACAATACAATTCTAATCCAACTTTCTTCTTCATCACAAGTTTCACACCAAACACAAAACTTATTAGCACACTCTTATTCATACTCTTTTTGTTATTTTCTTTTTCAAACTTTTTCTCTTTTTTCTTTCTTTTTCTTTTCTTTCTTTTTCACATTTTTCTTTCTTTCTTTATCTTTTCTATCCACAACCGCATACCAATCACAACATAAGTAGATAAACATCCTCTCCCCAACTTGAATTCAACCACAACATAAAGTGAATACTCCCTACTTTCTAAGGCAAGGCAAAAATTCAAACTATAAATCATAATTGAGGGTTCAAGAAAACAAAGAATCAACATCCATACACAAATGAAAATCAAACGCTCATAGACAAGCATTAAGCAAAAACAATATGGATATTGACCAAAGGCTCAAAGGAGGTACTAATGGTCACACACTCACAAGGTGAATTAATATTTGGCTATGATAGTTGTGCTCAAAATCAAACAAGTGCCTTGATCACTTTCGTGCATTCACAAAACCAATACAAACGAAAGATTAAACATAATAATATCCAGTTAGAACAAGAAATGTCGGTCTCTCGCATATATACACAATGGAAAGCCACCTCACATATATGGTAAAAAGGGAAAACTAATTGTGATTCAAGTCATGAGCAAATTATGCAAAAAGAATGAGTAATATGAAATGTGTACTAATGAAAAGTATCGTAAACATGCTATGCTATAGAAAGCGATAAATGAGTACCTTGCGACGTACAAATTTGAACAATCATTACCGCATAACCGGCATGTTAAATCTATCACAATCGGAGAATTACCAAATGCGACTCCAAGTAATTGGGCCAAAATTTGAGTCTAAATAACAACAAAAGAATTAAAAAATAAAACTATAAAATACTATATTATAAAGCCTTGGTGTAAGTGGGAAAAGGCTAACCAAGTGAACCATTAAAAAGAATTCATTGACCAAAACTTATAAGGCGCGCGACGCACCCACAAGACCGCGCGACGCGCGTAAAGTTTTGCCAACCCAAGCTCTTCAGCTCCCAGGCCGTGCGACGCGCCCTCTTTGCGCACTACGCGCGCTACACCTGAAAAAGAAAAACCAGTGCGGCAAAACACAAACCACGAGCAACCTCCACTTATCACCTGCACTACTCAATTACAAAAAAACAAAAGAAAAAAAACCGTTGGGGTGCCTCCCAACAAGCGCTTGTTTTACGTCGTAAGCTCGACGCCTTATATTGTTTGGCGATTGGTAAGTAACTTCCTCGCGGTAAGCCAATGCTTTCGCCTCAAATGCAACCTAAAAAAAGCGACCTGTCCTAACACTTAACAAACGAATCAAAAGTAAAAGTATACACAAGTATGTGTAAAAACACAAATATACATAAAACGCAATATTTACAAAATCCTTAATTGGCTAAACAAATTGAAAAGTGAAGATTTAGAATTTACGAACTATCCGAGTTCAATTTGTTTAGCCAACTTCACCTTGCTAAATAGCAAAAGTAAAGAGGAACAAAATCAAACACACAGACATGTATAAGTATGAAAATATAAACATGTATCAATATACGAAAATATACAAGTATGAAAATATGCACAAAATATATGATATTCACAAAACTCAAAAACAAAGAAACTATCGCAATGCGAATTCAATAAAAACACCAATCCCCGGCAACTGCGCCATTTTATTGAAGCGGTAAAGCGGCAAGCAACAAAAGTTTTAGGAGTATTTATCCGGGAATTTATCATCTCCACAAGGACTAGTGGATTGAACTGTCGTTCAACAGTTTCCGCAGTTATGAGTTCGGGTTAAATGGGTTGAAAGTAAAAACTGAAAAGTAACTATAAACATAAAATGAATTCGTTCTTTGGAAAGAAATAAATTATCTGGTTCGAATCTAAACTACTCCTCACAAACTTAGATTTATCACTCCGCCGCACTCAATCTACAATACTCGTCAGAATCACCACATATCCCTCACATCAATGTCCATTTCTGCAACACCGACGAGAGTTCAACTATATTACTCTTTCGACGATGTCTCAACCGATCGAACAACACAGAGACATTAAACTCAGATATTATATGGATGTTAACCCCAATCCTATGTCTAGAATCAAAAGCTAACAGATATCCCCCTAATCAAGATTTGTGATGTCTATTTCTACAACAACACAAATCCAAAGCATTTAAGCAAAAAGATCAAGGAAACACCGATTAAGATTTGTAAATCAAACTTTATACAACAATAGAGTAACAAATATACATAGGTTTAGAGTAAACTTACAAACAAACCCAACAAAAGTGGTTACAAAGAGAAGAGGAAGAGAAGAAAACGAAATCTTTCGCGGTGTCAATCACGAGCCAAGAAGCTTCGACTCCAGATCATCCGATTACAACCTCCAATGGTTTTTCAAGCTAAATCTACCCAAAAATGACCTAGGATGAGTTGGGGTTCAAAAATACCCAAAACATAACCTAAAAAATCTGATTTTCGCCTATTTATGCAATTTTGAGTTCTGTACAGCGCGCGTCGCGCGTAGGAGCGCGCATCGCGCCCAACCTGCTGTCATGAAAAAACAGCTTTTAGTAAAAATGACGTAACTTGAGAACCGTAACTCCGATTTGCGTCCGGTTCGAAGCGTTGGAAAGCTTATTCAATTTCCCATATAACAATGACAACATATCAACCAAATTTGTGATTTATTATTCTTTGGTTTTGAGCTTTATTCTTTGATGAGTTGGTTTCGTTGCTCAAAAACGCGCTTTTGAAGCTGTGTCTTCGACACGTTATTGCTCATGCTCCAAATACGCCTCAATACCTACAAAATGAATAGAAAACTATCAAAAAGTATAAAAGTATATGAAAATACATCTATTCACAAAGTATACGTATTTATACACAAAACGGGGTATTATTCAAACGGTATTAACAAAACGTATCGATAAGTACAACAAAACATATATACAAAATAAGTACATTTTTGCACTTATCAAATGGCTTTATCAAAACCGAGATTTACCCTTTTGGTTAAAGGCTTTCTTTTTAAATTTATTAGTCAATTGAAACTTTTTCTAAATTTATTAGTCAATAATTTTTTTTTTATATAAAATCTAAACCTTAAGATTAAATGGGTCCCCTTGAGTACTAGGGAGGCAAAGGGTGCCTAACACATTCCCTTTGCCTAATTAACCTAGTTATCCAAAATCTCTTATTTGTAAGGGTTTCTCACTTGCCCAAACAAAGTGGGTGGCGACTCGTTTGAACGTAAATTTTTAGGCAGGTTGCTACACCTTTACTTTGTGTAAATTATGTTAAAGATTAAGTTAGTTGTATTTGATAACTTAGGATTTCAAATCATCAAAGAAACTCAAGGATTGCAATAGATCCCCTGCTTAAGGATTGTTTCAAGTATACTGAAATTCAGCATCTTACACTACACTCATATAAATATTTTTTTTTATTTTTTATTTACCATGATTCATGTTTAATTGTTAATCAAACAGAGACCTATGTTTTTGGTGCATGTGCTTGGAAATGTTGGACCAACTGGGGTTGCCATTTCAATTATATATAAATTGAAATTGAAGCCAGTTGAGGAAATTGAAGACACCAGTGATAAAAATGGAGTTTGCAAAATAAAGTCAGTAATGGACAACGATCAAGGATTCTAGAAGGATCTTCCAGATCTAGTTCCCTTTGTTTTCTTTTGTCCTAAATCAATTTTTTTCTAGTTCATCATATTCTCCAAGAGAGAGTCTATGTGGATATATATATATATATATATATATATATATATATATATATATATATATATATTTCTAGCTCTATTCTCCTTTATTATTTGGCTCTTAGCCAAGAATTCAAGAGTGGTCGCGAGACTTTACAAAATCCTCCCAAACTTTCTTATCAATAAATGAATACTTCATGTATGGAGGCATTACGTTAACTTTTGAATGTTTAATATATTCATCTGTGAGTTGTGTCTTAAAGCCCATCCAACACTCATCAACATATGCAAGTCATTTCGTTTGCATTATATTATCCTCTAGAACAATAAACACTTCCTACATTGATGTAATATAGTTGATATTAATATTAAACCAAAAAAAAGATCATATATACTTGTAAAACAAATAAAAAATTCATAATAAATACTGTAATATAAGTCCATATGCTATCTTTTAAATCACCTTCAACCTTGTGCCAATTATCTATCAAAATTCTCACTTTGCTTCTACCTTACAATGCCATGTAACCCTTAAAATCATCAGCATTTTCACCATAAGCCTTTTTGGTTCTCAGATCAAAATAAACCAGGTAGCGAACACCATTTTTGTGGGATTTTTTAACCTTGGTACACATCTTGTAAACCTTAGTGATGGGTCACTTATGCTTATCAATGTCCCCGCCTAAAAGGCTTACCTTGTCTTTAAGGTGAAAATCTCGGAAAATCTCTTGTAATTTAGCCACATCTTTAGGGAAATTCATGGTCCTCTAAACTTGCTTTGATTTTTCTTCCAAAGTTGATTAACTCTTTTGGAAAAGAGAGATAACTCATCTTCTTCAGAGTCTTCTTCAGATTCCTCTTCCTATTCAACTTGAACGGCTTTAGTCTTTTTCGATTTTCCCATAAATTTCAGAATCACATCCTTACCTTTTCTTTGAGGTTCATCCTCTTCAAGCTCTATCTCGTGACCATGGTTGTCAAACCCACGAGTAGACTCGTAAAATCGTACGAGTTTACGAGTCTATGAAGCAAAAACAAGTGGACTCGCGCATAGAATGATTATTTGATAGACTCAAGTAAACTCGGGTAGACTCGCACAAACTTGTATAGACTCGCGATTCTATGACGAGTTTACAAGTTTATAAGTTTTTTTTTTATAATTTTCCTTTTTTTTGGAAAAAAAACCCAAAAAAGGCCCAAATCCCCCAAAAGACTATTATTTTTTCGAAAGAAAAACCCTTATATTATTGCTTGTATGACAATAGAAACATCTTTCTCCTAGTCTATTCTTACGATAAAGTTTCTTCCTCCCTTCATCGACAATGTGGTCGCGTTTGTCCGTCTCTAGTTATGTTTGCGTTAGTTGCCATAAATCAATAATTTCTTGCGTAAGTTCTCTCTTATATGATTCACATGGATTCTTCTCTTGTATGTTCTTTTGTGTTATGTTCTCTTCTATAAAGATGATGTACCATTTCATTTCAATTAAATCCAATGATGGCGAGTCCCCATGTATCAATTTGAACATGACAAGAGTGTTTAGAGGATTTATGACTTACAGCAAAATAAAATTTTATCTGTTCAACAATAATGTATTGCTCAAATGAGTTCTTTTTACATATTTTACTAATTAATTAATTATTAATAATAATTAATTATTAATAATAATTATAAAGAACCTGCATGTAAAGTGTTGTAAGGATGTTTGAAGCCATTAGCATACATGTTTTATATTTTGTTGTGTTATGTTGTATCCAATTAAGAAGAAATTAATACTTTAAGTCTTTAACTACATATTTTCTATTTTGTTTGTTCTATTATCGAGTTTGTTTTGCTAAGAAGTTTGTTAAGGAGTATGAAATTAAAATTTTGATGTTAATTGGTGTTTTGTTATATACGTTTGTGTCATATATGAGGTGTTTCCTGATTTATAAATATATGTGTGTGTCACATATGTGTCACTTACAGGTTTCTGAAAGTCACTTTAAATTTTCCATAGACCCGTACGAGTTGCGAGTCGAGTCTACGGACCCTTTACAAGTTTGAGTAGACTCGCGAGTATGAAAACCTTGTTTGTGACTTGTTAAAGAACTGACAAGTTTCTCAAGAGTGGCATTGTTCAAATCTTTAGATAGTTTTAACGCAATTACCATAGGCCTCCATCTCTTGGGTAAGCTTCTGATAATATTCTTAACATGATTTGTAGTAGAGAAACCTTTATTTAGAACCTTCAGTCCTGCAACTAGAGTATGAAACCTTGAGAACATTTTCTCAACTATTTCATCATCCTCCATTTTGAAAGCTCCATACTTTTGTATCAAGGCAAGCGCCTTGGTTTCTTTCACTTGAGAATTTCCTTCATGAGTCATATTTAAGGAGTCAAATATAGACTTAGTTGTGTCTCTAATTGTGATCTTCTCATATTCAGTGTATGATATAGCATTCAGATGAATGGTTCTAGCTTTGTGATGATTTCTGTAATCTTTCTTTTGTTGTTCAGTCATCACTCTGCTTTCTAACTTGTTATCACTAGCATTAACGGGATGAACGTAGCCATCAACTACCATATTCCATAGATCCACTTCATGACCAAGAAAGAAACTTTCAGTTCTGTCTTTCCAAAAATTCAAAAATTTCTCCATCAAAATCTAAGGGTTTGGCACTATAGTGATATGGTGGAGGGATTGCAACCATTGTGTTTCAAAAATCTGGATCTTTATCTGACACTGTGAAGTGTTTGATAAACAGTCAATACTAGAATCAAAGCTCTGATACCAATTGAAGGTTAAGGAAACACAAGAAAAAGGGGTTTGAATTGGGTTTATAGAATGAAACTTTTTCGCTACCCAAAATAAGAAGGATAGAACTTAGAATAAAAATAATGAACACAAATATTTTTACCCTGGTTCGCTATTAACGAAGCTACCTCCAGTCCATCCACCAAGGTAATTTTGCCTTCTCACAGGGACTTAATCCATTATAACCAACCTTGATTACAACCACAAAAACTTACAGTCAATGTTTTCTTAAGAAATTCTGACTATACCCTAGTCTCTCAAGGAAAATACAACTCAAAAGATGAGATACAAAGTGTGTTACAAAAGTGCATCTATGAAAGCAGATTTACACAAATGAAATACAATTATTTACACAAAAGTGTTTTTAGAGCAAATGTATGAACAAAAGTTCCTTGCTTGTATGATTATCTTTTCTCACATTATTGCAATATTCATGTTCAAGTTCTTGAAAAATTATTGTAAAGTTCTTGTTGTTTCATTCTTCCAAGGCTTCTTGATACACACAAAGAAAAGATTCGTGGGAGGGTGAAGATTGAATTCCACAAAGTATAGTTGTATCCTTGCATAACGGTTTGTGAAAATGGAAGACAAAATGGTACAATAGTACTGTCCTTTCTCTACGAAATCAGTGTAGTGAAAGGAATACTTGATCTTGTATTATGTACTATTTTCTCACGTAAAACCTTTTTGTTCTTATCTTCTAATCTTCAAATGCTTCAAAATGTAGGTTGATGAAGCATGCTTAGAAAGGTCAAAACCTGTATGAGAGTCTTCAAAACTTGCCGTCATAACCTAGATACAGAGTCTGGCAACACTGTTCACCCGAGCTTGTTTAGCGCAAGCCTTTAGATCTTGACCATGTCAGAAGCTTCTTTGTCATAGTGATAACCAGAGTGTTCTAGATGAGCACTATTCAAAAGCGTTCGGTTAACGTAATCTAAAGCTTGTTTATCTTTGTTAGAACATAACTTGTTATCTTTATGAGTCAGAGTGCGTAGAGTTTGATTCTGATGACGTCACACGTCACTTCCCAAATAGAATTATTATATTGAAGGAGCTATTTATATAATCATTTTGAATGGGAAAACTTGTTCCAATGATAAGGAAGGTGGACTATGAGTGAAGGTGCGTGTGTTGAACTCCCGGAGAAAGGGAAAGTAGTTAATTTTCATTATTTTGAAAAAAAGGATGATGAGGGTTCCCTTACCCTCACATCTACGCCATTGGAAATATAGATGTATGATTGATAGGGTTTTGACCCGAGGTTTGATCCCATTTGGTCTTAATTTTTCTTCTCCTATTATAATATCATTTGAATCCTATTTGATGGAATTATTGATGTATGATTGATACTTGTTTGGACCCTATGGGGTTCTCCCAACCCCTAAGGTATAGCCTGTATGATAATATCTCACAAATTATATTGTTACTGCACATATAAGTATTGTAAGTAGGGATAGGATCAAATGACACCAAGGTGTCAAAATTTCATTTGACACAAAATCTCAACCGTTAACAGTACTCGATCAAACGGTTATATAAATAACCTATTTTTTAGGAGAAAAATAAGCTATTACCGTTTGATCAATTCTTTTAATGGTTGAGATTTGGTGTCAACTGAAATTTTGACACCTAGGTGTCATTTGATGCTATCTCGTATGTATATATATATATATATATATATATATATATATATATATATATATATATATATATATATATATATATATATATATATATATATATATATATATATATATGTGTGTGTGTGTGTTATATACAATATTAAGTTTGACTATTTTAAAAATTTACATGGGTATTTTTGAACTTTCAAAGGTGTGAGAGAAGATAAAGGTTGAGAAAAGAAATTGTGAAATGTAATAGGTTTACAAAATAAAATGACATAACGGATCTTGCAAGATACAATGGATATTTTAACCCTAATTCCACACACGCACATATATTTTCGTCTTTACTTTGTTGTTCCTAACACAAATCTTAATTCCAGTTCTGTTTACAACACAAACCCTAATATTAACATGTGTCTGAGAATGTGGGGGGAGTTACCTGGGGACATCGTTGAATCAATATCGAAAAAGTTTACAAGCCATGCCGATTACCTCCGATTCCGATCCGTATGTCGCCAATGGAGAATATGCACCCCTAGATCCCCTATCCACCTACCAACTCAATTCCCATGGCTCATGCTTACTTCCAAATCCTTTTTTGACCTCTCAGCCAACAAGATTCATAATCTCAATCTTGCTCCATATTCTTCAGGTCTATCTTCAACCTTTGGTTCTTCTCATGGGTGGAAATTATATCTAAGGCTAAGACATCTAAGGGTAAGACATTGGGGTTTTAAGATTTATAAGAGGAACTGTAATATGCGTAAGTGGGAACAAATACAAAGTCTGGGAGAACAGTCTTTGTTTATAGGGACCAAATCTTCCCTTTGTTGTTGTGCTTCTGATTTTGTTGGTTATCGTCCAAATTGTATCTATTACACAGACAGTATTTTTGGGATTGTTTCATATGCTAGTATCTATAGTTTATCAGATGAGAGCATTAGTATTGATGGATTGCCCAGTAATCTACCTAGATCAAGGAATTATTCAATTTGGTTTGAGCCAAGTCCATGATGCCTTAAGCTCGGAATTTAAGTAAGCTTTTTTTATTTGTTGCTACTTAAATACACAATTGCAAAGATTTATTTATGTTGATGCCCGTATCATATCTGGGCTTCATCGAGTTTAATATTTAACTAGCCTTTACTGATGGTACCTAATTTCATTAATGGAATTCTCTAAAGTTGTAATTAAACTTCCGAATTTGTACTCTATTTGCGGGAAAGTAAACATTATCCTCAATTACAATTTCATATGATTATGAATAAAGAAAGAGAATTTCTTTGTATAACCCCCTAATCTTTTTAGGGGTCTCTGGTGAATGAATTCGGAAATACATTTATGAGTGTACCACATTTCATTTTTTTAGGGTATTTTCGAAAATGTATTTATGAATTCACCCATTGGTGGGTTTTAGAAGTACATATCAGAAATAAACACTGAATCAAACTTTAATAGAACCTAAAAACCAGAGATATTAAACTAGAGATTTCATATAAATTTGACATAGATAGTCGAAATTACATGTCCGAAATTTAACATATATATTGAAACAGAAAACATGGGGTTTTCGGATATGGAGCAATTTGGTCCCAAGAATTCTTATCATGTGTCAAGGCATGTTTTGGATATACACTTCCGAGTACACCCCTTATTTTTTAACGAATCGGATATGCATATCTGAAACATGGCCTGATGGTTTTTTTAAAACATTTCGGGAGTGTATTTCTGAATTATGCAGAAAACATAATTTATTTAGGCATAATCATTACCGCAGATACACAAAAACAATTAAATCGGTAAAAGTAAATATCGGGAAAATGTTGAATAGATATATTATATATGTATTGAATCCTATAGAATTTACATTGTGCACAATAATACATGCAAAAAAATGGTTTAATTACATTCTAAAATATACCGAACGAATTTTCACCGTTTAAATCTAAAACTGGTTCTTTCTTCGACTTCTCCCTATTTGTTTCGCTCTCAACTTGCATCAACTTGGTGAATTCTACCATCCTTTCCAAAAAAATGATCCGGCCAAGTTACTCCCTCCTTTACCTAATAAGCTGGACACGGCCCAGAACCTATAATTACCATCACCTCCCACATATACGATCCTTTCCATGTATTTGTGCATAAAGGTTGTACAAATAATATTGAATATAAAAAATATTACCTGGCGAGCATGTCTCCTTCGAGAAGATGTAGTCCCTCTTCCACCAGCAAACCCTTCTACAAAGGTGTGACGGTATAGCGAAAAAGTTTATCCTTGCCCCATCTAGCTGGATCTTTAACCTTCCTGGTTTTAGGGATCTTTGGAGAATCTCACCCCTAAGTCATATGTATGTCCAACATTTGGTAGGATTCATCGCGAATGTACTTCTTTAAATGACCCTCTTGGATAAGGTGCTTAATTTCTTTCTTCAGCTGGTGACATCGCCTCTATGGCGGCAAGGATTCCTCTTTAAAGATTCAGTGCAGCATATTTCCTTTTGGTCGTGAAGGATTCGTTCATAAGGATCCAACAATACTAATAGCCTAATGGGTGGCAAGGAATCTGGCGTGAGGATATAACAATTTTAATGGCCATGTAGGCGATAAAGATTCCTGCGTGAGGATTTAGCAATTTTAATAACCATGAGGGTGGCAAGGACTCATGTGTGAGGATCCATTAATTTTAATTGCCCTATGTGCAAAAAGGATTCATGCGTGAGGATCCAACGTAGTTGATTGCCTCTTTGATGGAAAGGATTCCCTCATGAGGATCCATCAAAACTACTAGCCTCATGGGCGGCAAGCATTATTGCATGAGAATCCAATAATTTTAATGACCCTGTTTACAATAAGCATTCCTGTATGAGCATTCAACAATTTTAATAGCCATCTAGGTGGCAATGAATCCTCCACGAGGATATAGTATAGTTTAATCCTTCATGAGGATTCAACAATTTTAATAGTCATGTGGGCATTTAGGACTCCTGCGTGAGGATCTAGAAATTTTAATAGCCCAGTGGGGGGGGGGCTGCAAAAATTGATATAACTAAATAAAAAACAAAAGCGGTGCCTCATTAAAAACACCTTCCCATATTGGGGAAAAGAGTACACCCCATTATTCAAAGCATTTAAATGAGGTTTCAAGGAATTACAAACGCCTGACACAACAATTTGTATTATCCAACAAACAGAAATAAATAATTAATCAAAACATAAATTTTGTTCTTGTCTGACTTCGCCAACGCTCTCGCCTGATATGCTCAAACATCCTTTGAACAAGGCAGCCATTAGCATCCTCTAGAGGAGGTGTACTCAGTAGGAGGCTTCAACTTCTCTCCTCTAGGTCTAAATTCCTGGTTTAACTCAACGCATTAACTCCTCTTTCTCTGGTTTATGGGTGTGTTCCATGATGTTCATCGCACTCTTCAAACTTAAGTTGTCATGATAGTATCTTTGCTACACCTCATGATCACCTTGAACAACACCCACATGTATGTTGGGTAATAGGTACTTCATGCATATATATATATAATATGGACACAACGACTTCCAAATTATTAAAATCAAGTCGCCTTATGATTATATTATACAAATAATGGGCACCTGTTAGAAGATATATTACCTTAATCGTCTTTGCATTTTCCACCAGCCCGAACATAGTTTTGAGGGTGATGTATCCCTTCATCTGCATCGATTTGATAGAGAAACCAACTGGCGAGCCATGAAGTACTTGAAGCTCTTCTGGATCCAATTGAGGTCTTTCAAATTCATCCTAGTAGAGGATGTCAGTCGAGCTTCCATGATCAATTAACACGTGCTTAATTTCCTAGTCATCATAGTGCATTGTGATACCATTGGGTTGAATTCCAATGACATCCCTATGTGAAAATGTAATCTCGGACCCTGCTACCTTCTTCAAAAATTAAGTCAGCCTGTACAAGTGATCCTTCTATCATCATTACCTGGCGAGCATGTCTCCTTCGAGAAGATCTAGTCCCTCTTCCACCAGCAAACCCTTCTACAAAGGTGTGAGGGTATAGCGAAAAAGTTTATCCTTGCCCTATCTAGCTGGATCTTTAACCTTCCTGGTTTTAGGGATCTTTGGAGAATCTCACCCCTAAGTCATATGTATGTCCAGCATTTGGTAGGATTCATCGCGAATGTACTTCTTTAAATGACCTTCTTGGATAAGGTGCTTAATTTCTTTCTTCAGCTGGTGACAATCATCAATGTGATCGCCTTTTAGCTCGTGGTATATACACCTCTTGCTTGGCTATGACTCAATAGTTTCAATCTTGGGGATTGGGGAAGGTGGAATATCATAAGTGTACATGACTTCTCACTATACCTGCTCCTAGTGAGTTTTTAGCTGCATGAAGCTCTCTAAAGACTAGCCTCTGTGTTTGAAGGTCACCATATCTCTTATGGGCAAGGTTTAGTGGCCTTTTGTTGTTGTTGTGATAAGCCGGGATTTTAGGATGCTCACTCCTTGAGGTCTCTCACCTTATTCTTGGAATTTCTTTATTCACCTTTGATATAGCATGATGCTTGTGTCAAAGCCTCTACGATAGAAGCATCTGACTTCTGGGTAAGGGATTCATTGAAATGTGTCACCCTTTGTTCATTCTGGAAGACTCCCTCTAACATCTCTTGGCTCAGACTAATGGCCTTAGTAGTTCCCAAATTTAAACAAGAAAGTTATTCCATCAAAAGATTTGATGTCCCTTGGAAAACATTGAAGAAACTAGTGGTGGACATCTTCATGTGCTTGCTCGCCACAAACTAGAACACTAGCTTCCTTACTAGTTCTTAATAACTTGTGGATGACTGGCTGAGAAAATTTATATACCCCCTTAGGTAAGTGTCCCTAAATATGATGGAGAGGAGTTTTCATTTTAGTGAACCTAACACCCCAATGATTGCAATTTACATGTTGATGGAGGCAATGTGATCTTGTGGGTCGCCTCTTCCGATGAACTTCGTGGGCGAGAAAAGCTCCCAAAATCTTGTTAGAGAGAGGTTCGGGATCACAGACTTAGGTTTCCTCTAAGAATTCATCCTTCTAGTAACACTATTTGATGGAATGGAAGTTGTTCTCTAGAGTTAGGTTTTGACAATGCAATATGTCCATACCAGCACACATTTGTGCAATGGCCTCACGATCATCATCAAAGATGGCGTTAGTCGAAGTTTCACCTTGCCTAGTCACCATAGTGGGAAATGATTGAGGCGAGCTATGAATTGGTTTTCGGTGATGGGTGCAACTTAGCTCAATTTTACTAGAGGCTCATAGTGGGCACCAATTATAATTGCTAAAAAGTACAATAAATGACAACCCCTTATTGTGTAGGTTGTCTAATGTGTTTATGGTTTTTGGACTATACATAACGATAACTCACACAGTGCGGTGAAAAGCTTTGTTTGCTCTTTCTAGGGAAGATTGGATGTCTCCTCTGATAATTGTTAAAAGATAGTATGATTCCACAGAAAACCTAGCACTTATAAGCTTAAAACTAACATGTTTTATCATCGAATTCTCCGAGGATAACATGGAATTTAGTTTCGATACATAGTTGTGTGGTTCCTTTTTATCTCTTTATTATTGTGAAAAATTACCCACCTTTCATCAAAGAAGAATACACAAATCAAAGAAGAGGAGTTTGAGCAAGCTCGCCATACAAGGAAGGAGCGAGAGCAAGGCTAGCTCACCCGACGAACTAGAAGCGAGGCCCAGACGAGAAGATTCCAGATATAAAAAATCTCATGGTCGCGCAGCGAGCAGCAAGCAACACAGCTTAGAAATTTCCCAACGAGAACATGCTTAATGATCTCCTAGTGAGGAAGCAGCCAAAATGTTTGCCGAGCGAGCGTTTTGGTCGTCGAGCGAGGAAAGGCGGTTCAAATGGCTAGCTGGAAAAACTTAAGGATGAAGAGAAGGGAGCTCGCCCAGCGAGAAAATAGCTCACCAAACGAAAGCAGCAGGGCACAAAATCTATAAAAAGAGGCAAAAATAGAAAATTATATATATGTTGTTATTAGAAATCATTGTAATACCTTAGAATAGAAGTATGAAAGGGTGATTAGAGGAACGAGCTGGATACGCATCAATAGTCGGGAAATCGCTGTTGATCCTCATTTAACTCAAATCATTCATTTTGTATCAAGCTACCATGATGATGGCTAGCTAAATCCCTTTATTGTTGGGATTGGAAGTACTTCACCATAAAAATACGTACGTTTATTGATCATGGCATTATATACAATCTATTTATTAATTAATATCGATGTTATCTTTGTTTCATTGTTTAAACTTTATAGATTAGAATTGATATTGAGAAATACGGTTCGAATCTTGATCTAAGATAACCATCTGTTAGATTTTAAATGCTAGACATATATTTAGGTTTAGAATTCAACGCAAGTATCGATTCTTAATGCAACCTTATTATTTAATAGGCTGAGAAATTGTTAATTAAACAATAAGGTTAAACTCTCATCAGGTGTTTAGACATAAACTCTGTTTGTGAGCGATACTGTTTACCAGTAATTTCTGACAAACAACCGCTAGTCCTCCAAAGTGTTTAAACAATCTGGTTACTAGCAGGATCGACTAGATTGATCCTAGGACATTGTCGAATAGTGTTTTAGTGATTTGATTCATATTCAATAATCTCTATAGTTTGCAAAATATACAACTTGCTAATGTAAATTGCAATGAATAAA
Source organism: Vicia villosa (assembly GCF_029867415.1). Classification (NCBI taxonomy): domain Eukaryota; kingdom Viridiplantae; phylum Streptophyta; class Magnoliopsida; order Fabales; family Fabaceae; genus Vicia; species Vicia villosa. The sequence continues at coordinate 98,364,947 of NC_081182.1, forward strand.
CAACTTTAAAGCGAAATAAAGTAAATGTATAAAGAAAGAACTTTTAAGTATAACTTTGCATTGAACAAATAACATAAACTATGAAAATATGATGTTCTTCTCACATACATTGTTTCAGCAAAGACTCTTTTCTCTCGCGTTGGTACTTCGAGTGTATTTTGTGAATTCTTGTATATTGATTCGAACATGCCAAACTAAACAATAGTACTCCTATTTATACTACTTCGACCCTATTGGTCACTACATAGATGTCTGCCAGGTTCGACGTTTTGAACGTTTATTATCCTTCAGATGCCTCCACTCATCTCCTGGACAAAACTGCTCCCTTTTGAAATTTAAATCTTCCCACTCTTCCGTTTCGACCATACTTGCGCCTATGTCGAAGGATACTTGGTCAAATTGCTAAACATTACTTTTTGGTCAAATAACATCTCTTTTAAAGAGAAAACCCTTAAATAGATCCATGAGAACCAATTCTTCCTCATGATCAAAACCATTCAAGATATCACAAACCCTTAATCGAAATCTTCAGCTAACAAATTGCCCCCAATAAATGGCTATTTCGAATTCAAGAAGAGATAGACATTTCTTGAAATTTTAGATTTCGATCACTTCTTGATTCTACAGTAATAACTGTCAATCAATCGTGGTTTGCTTTCTCAAAACGTCTCATCGAGACGTGTGTGCAGTTATAGCTCATCATAACTTCCCACTCCCGAGAAAACTTCAATAGTAAAATTACAGTTGTCTTTAAAAATGGTTGGCACGTAACCCAACACTTCTGACATTTATAACCTACTCTTCATAAGCTAAACTCTGTAAAAGCCCATTATTACCTCACAACTTTCTTTTCACGCAACTTCATCCTCAACCTTCTCTCTTCTTCACGATTTTCCACTTCTTTTCCAGAAACCCTTTTCAAAACACAAATCCTAAAAAATCACAATGCCTTCTGATAAACAAACCAAGAAAACAAAGCAATCCGAAGATATAGGTTCCTCCAAAAGCTCCGATCTTCAAACCACTCCAACAAGTAGGATCGTGACTACTGGAAATCGGGAAAACATTTCACCCCCAAAACTTACAAAAGAACAAAGGATTATCATGGCTTCTTAGGTAATGATTCCATCTCTTCTTTCTGAAAGTACACTAGGGTTTTTAGGACCGTTAGCCCCAGAAGGTCAATTGGAAAAATGCGTAAAGTTTTTCCCTTGTCACTTTGACACAAATCCTATAGTGAACAAAACCAATTCATCTAAGAAAAAGGATTCAACTCAGCAATCTGCTGATTCTAACAAAGGGATGAGAGAGGCTTTCCGACTGGACTATATAACAGACAATTTTAGGTCATTTCGCTCTTGCCCAACTTTGGATAAATCATACTTATCTTGGTTAGATAGAGTTGAAACCCAGAAAGCTCCGCTATGGAAAGATCTAGGCATTTTTGACCTAATTCAAATGTCAAGGCTAGGGTTTAGTTACTGTTAACCCTTGTGAAGGATAGAAAAAAACTTAGAAAGGGGGGTTTGAATAAGTGTGACTTTAAAAACTTGTAAGATAAAATCAATGAACACAATTATTTTTATCCTGCTTCGTTGTTAACGAACTACTCCAGTCCACCCCCTTAGAGTGATTTACCTCAACTGAGGATTTAATCCACTAATCCAACTGATTACAATGGTTATCCACTTAGAAAACTTCTAAGTCTTCTAGAGTATACAGATCACAACTTGATCACTCTAGGAAATCACCACTTAGAAAACTTCTAAGTCTTCTAGAGTCTACTGATCACACTGATCACTCTAGGAACCTTTTACAATCAATGTAAAATAATTTTTACAAGAGTATAGTGTAATACGGTGAACTGACTTTATCGAAATGTGCGGATAGCAAGAGTCGCCACCGACTTTTATTTTATCCAATTGGAAAGGCAAAAAGAACAGGAAAGACCTTTGAAAGATTTTGAGTTCGGGGGGTAGGTTATACAAAGGGAAGGTGAAAGGCACCCTTTGCATCCATGGTTATCCATGGGCTCTTAATTGCTTAGCTCACTTGTTTGTTTTGAAAAGTTTGAAGTGTCGTGTGTGAATAGTAAAAAGATTTCGTTAAGGACTTTAGCTTGTAAATAAGCGTAGCATTGTTTTGAAATTGTTTTGAAATAGGAGGTGTGAAAAGTATTTGATTTTTGAATTGATTGTGAGCAGGCAATTAAGAACTACCTAACCTAAATTCGTCTTTCTTGTTCTTTAAGTCTTTCGTTTGAAAGGGTCTATCCATACCATGAGAGGGCAGGAAGTCTTTCAATTGGATGTACGGGTCATCGAAGGGTCATCGAGAGTTATCATTCGCCACAAGACTGCCCCTACCATAAAAAGGGCAGGTAGTCTAAGGGAAGGATATATTAGTCTTTTTAGGCAACATGTAAAGACTCCTTAGCATTCGAAGAGACGATCATCATTTATCGAGGCAACATCGAGGGACGAGATCATATTTATCGTAGGCAATTCTAAGGGACTATGATCTTTATGTCAATGGACTATGATGATTTTATCGAAGGCAACAGGCTAAGGAGTCCCTACGCTCGAAGGGACTTGACATTTTTTGATCGAGAAGGCAACCAAGAGGGTGTTACCTTAGAGGTGAGTGTGTGCAGCAATCACGTGGATTAGATTCATATATTTATCTTGTATTAGGTGAATTAAGTCCAATTAATCAGTTATCACTCCCTAAATTACTAACCACGCAGTTAATATTGACAGAAAATAAATTGCGGAAATTAAATCCTACGCTATTACAGAGCTTCGGGATTGGGGGGTACATAACCAAAAATTGGGGGATGCAAAAAGTACAGTGCGAGAAAATAGAATCCTAATTACTATTACATCACAAAAATTGCAACCTATACACCTTCTAGAATTTTAAATGACGAAAAGTAAATTAAATAATTAAATTAATAACGTAATTAAATAAAGGCACAATTTAAATAATGACGGAAATTAAATAAACAGAACCGAAATAGCAAATATTAAATTAAGCAAAAAAAAGCACGCGCGAATCATTGAGTATGAGGTGGGAAGATAAGATCACGAGAAAATTATGAGTTCAAAAAAGATAGGGTCAAAAGCCTTATGGCTAAAAAATTTAAGGATAAAACCTAAACCTACAGTTTGATGGTGGTTTGATAGACAACCCTTACATTACTAATAATCGCATGGTTTTGATTAAAAGGGTTAAATATAAAAACCTAAAAAATTAAAATTAAATTATCTAAATTAATTAGTCTAAAATTAAATTATGCCCCTAATTATTCTAATTATTAATTAATTGCCCTAATTATTTAATTTAACCTAATTACCTAATTAAAATTGATCATAAATTATTAAATTAATTAATTAAAGGGAAATTGACATTAAGTTAATCTAATTACTAAAAAAAATACTAATTAAATGTTATTCTTAATTGGTTAATTAATTAGGCCTAATACTAAAAGATTAAGTTAACTAATTAAAACAAAAAAAAAAGAAATAAAGAACAAAACAAGAAAAACAAACCTGGAAGGCTTCAATCCGGTGCATGCATCCGGGTAGAGTCCATGGTGGTCTTGCATCATAGGGATCTTTGGATCTGGAGTTCTGGAAATCCAGTGGTTGGCGTTTGAGGGTGCATCATGTAGTCGCAAGTGGTAGGTGTATAGGATCTGTGAACATGAAAACGCATACAAAAATAACCGTGTAGACCAGGACTCGAACTCATGTCCTGGGGATCAATCAATGAGTCCTTTGGCCAACAGTGCTGCGTTCTCAAGCTGTTAATTAGTTACATCAAATATATAAAATACACAAGAGAATGTTGATTGGGGAATTCAGACCATGTGCCAACGTGGGGCCCTGGGTGTGTTGACCGGCCAATCACAATGAAACACAGGCGTGGAGAGAGAGAGAGCTCCATTTGACTGGCGAATGGATCGTTGCCACGCAGCGTTCAATAAGTCCAGGATCCTATTCATCTCCTTCCTTGATTTACCTGCGGAATTACGCAGCGGTCAATGAGTTTTCCTTCGTTTTTACCTGTGGAATAACCTTCGCTTTTTCTGCAACTTCAAACTCAAAAATTATGTGTTAACAAAAATCAAGTAAAGCCCAGATCACCTTAAAACTACTTCCTGATCACGAATATGGCATTCGTTTGGACTAAAAACCAACGAAAACGTGGACCCGACGTAGGAACTCAACCTTGCTTAACAATGGTGATTTGTGAATCCTGTACCAAAACTCACGAGTGAAGTATCAAAACAGTCCTAAACATTGTTATAAACATGTATATATGATTAGTGTTGATTTATATTGAGTGAATGAAGAATTTGAGATTCTTCAACCTTACCAATTCGGTGTAACCTTGGTGGTGGTGTTTGGTCGTGCTACTGAACTCTAAACCGATTGGAAAAGCCTCCTGGGCACCTGAGAAAGAGGATACGACGGCTGGAATTGATTGACCAGGGCTGCCACGCAAATTATTTCTTGCCCTAGTTTTGATATTTTGTGAGGTTTTGAACATGTGTTTGGAGGCTCTTAATCCGTGTCCTTGCTTTCTGAAATCTTGTATATATATATGGATGAATTAGGTTAACAAAAGGCTTGGGCTTTTAGGTTACCAAGTGATATAAAAATTGGAAAAGATTTTATACAAAATCTTTCTAAAGTTGAAAGTTTTTCCTCATAATAAACTCACGTTTTTTGACTCCCTTATGGTGTTAATTGGGCCCTTGGATGATTAAAAGTGGAACCATATAATTGACCTCATTATATTTATAATTTTACTTAATTAAATTATGATTTTAATGAATAAAATCTATAAAATAATAAATAAAACAAATAAAAATATAAAAGGTATATTGTATGGTCGTGGATGGGCTCAAAATGATGTTAGGACCAAAAGAAATCAAGCCAGTTTAGAAGAAAAATCATTTTGGACCTTATTTCTCTTTGTACACCTCTTGAAAATAGGCGAACTTGTGCACCTTGCCATTTCTTCATTTTCCCATATTTTTTCAAGTTCTTGGACTTTTTAGAAACTTTGAAGAGTCCTCTAACCAATGTCTTTGGTCTCATGTCAAAATAGTTTTCCATGCTCCTTGTATGTTCTTTTGAAAAAGATGACTTTTGGTTGATTCTCTAAAGGACCTATAATGTTTTGAGTCATATCTCTCAAACGAAACATTTTTAGACTTGGCATGTGAGAGAAAATTTTGTAGGGAATTAAATTTCCTTAAAAATGAGCTTTGGATGGGAAATTTTTGATGTTCCATGTGAAAGTTATGGCTGGTCAAAGTTCAGTTGACTTTCTCCTATGAAAACCCTAATTTAGAAACTTTTGACTTTGTTGATTTCTGATCTTTTCTTGATAAACCATGATCAATCCTTGCTCAAATGGTGAATGATACTTCAAAATGAGATTGTTGACAAAAATCATAAGTTTTGACTGTGGTTTGACCATAGTTTGACTTTTAGGTCAACTAGTCGATTATCGATCGTTTGGGCTGTTGAGTGAGCAATCTTTTGAATCAGGGCTTGAAACTTGGCATAGGGATTCTTTGAGGCATATGAGAGACCATGAAGTCCACTTGAGGTATCAGAAGTTGATTTTTACTTTGAGAGAATCAAAACCCTAATTGTAGGTTTGTTGCTTAGGAGAGAGGTAGTCGAACTTATTTCCCAGTGCTTGAGCCAGATTTTTTAAAATATGACGGGCAAATTTTGGGGTATGACAGCTGCCCCTGTTCAATTTTCTTAAACCTGAAGATGTAGAGTGGTTTGTATGTCAGTCGGAATCTGAAGGTGGAAGAGGATTGAACACTAGAATACCCAGGAATTTGCCCTAGCTGAAGCAGGGACTTTTACCGGAGACGGGCTTGAAGATGCCATCTGATCTGGATAAATACGAAAGCCAGAATAAGCCGTACGTTTAGACTATATCCGAGCTTGAAGTATTGAGAAGTGTTTGTTGGAGATGGGCTTACAGATGCCATCTTGATGTTGGGAATGTGAAGTGAATTAATTATAGTAACTCTATTGTCATGACTCCATCGTCGTATTGTCGTGACTCGATTGCCGTGACTTCATCGTCATGGTTGTTTCTAAACTGAATATCGGGATTAGATATGTTACTGAATTGTCGTGACTCCATTGTCGTGATTCCATTATCGTGACTCAGTTTGTTGCGATTCCGTTGTCGTGACTCAGTTGTCGTGATTCCATTATCGTGACTCAGTTGTCGTGATTCCATTATCGTGACTCAGTTGTCGTGATTCCATTATCGTGACTCAGTTGTCGTGATTCTATCATCGTGACTCAGTTGTCGTGATTCCATTATCGTGACTCAGTTGTCGTGATTCCATTATCGTGACTTTGTTGTTGTGATTTCATTATCGTGACTCAGTTGTCGTGATTCTATCATCGTGACTCAGTTGTCGTGACTTTGTTGTCGTGACTCAGTTGTCGTGGTCTTTTCTGAATTGAGTGTCATGATTAGGTCTGCCTCTTTCTTTGATTGTGTAAGCACCGTTCGTGGTAGCCGTATTAGATCTTGGAGAGGTAATCGTGTCTATATCGTTTGTGATGATAGAATTAGATCTTGGAATATTGATCGTGTCAGCAGCGTTCGTAGTAGCTGAATTAGATCTTTGAGCGTTGACCGTTACGGAACCGTCCGAGGTTACCGCTTTTAGATTTTGAAAATTGATCGTTACGGAACCGTCCGAGGTTTCCGCTTTAGATTTTGAATGTTGATCGTTACGGAACCGTCCGAGGTTTCCGCTTTAGATTTTGAAAGGTTGATTGTTTAAGGAACCGTCTGAGGCATCGACTTAAATCTGGAGGTAGAATGTTTAAGGAACCGTCCGAGGTATCGACTTAAATCTGAGGGTAGATTGTTTAAGGAACCGTCCGAGGTATCGACTTAAATCCAAAGGTAGATCATTAAGGAACCGTCCAAGGTATCGACTTAGATCCGAAGGTATATCATTAAGGAACCGTCCAACGTATCGACTTAGATCCGAAGGTAGATCATTAAGGAACCGTCCAAGGTATCGACTTAGATCTGAAGGTAGATCATTAAGGAACCGTCCAATGTATCAACTTAGATCCGAAGGTAGATCATTAAGGAACCGTCCAAGGTATCGACTTAGATCCAAAGGTTTTGAAGTTGTTTATTGGACTGCAGCAGTAACCTGAAAAAGGAAAAGTTAATTTTTTTTATGCCATGTCATGATGCATGTAATGCGTTTATGTGACGGGATTCTCAAAATAAATGAGAACCTTGCATGTTATGTACGCATTTGTCGCGATGCATTATGTATTATGAATGAACATGTATGCAATTGTATGAATATGTTTATGATTTATGACGTTGTAGCGGGGAAAATCTGATATCGAAGCCATGGAATTGACTCGAATCAATATTTCGTTTGAAATCGCCACCGCGCTTTATTTTTTCAAAGGAAAAGGGAAAAGAACGAAAAACCCAAAGTTTTGTTTTTTAAAACAAGAAAGAGAACTCAGGTTCGGGTGTTGATTATATGAGGGGAAGGTTTAAAGCACCCCTCATATCTGTGGTACTCCACAGGAACCTTTTTGAAAATCTGTGTCGTGTGTGCTAAAAAAAGGGTTTGTTTTATTTTTAAAATAAGTTCGGCAAAGCATTAAGCTTTGTGCCTACATACCTCCTTGGTGCAATGGAGAAGTTAGAGCTAATGTAGTTCCGCTTAAAGGGAAAAACGTTTTTAAAACGAATAAACACTTTATCGTCGTTGGAGAGAAATACTCAGCCATTGATCTTGAGCATGAGAACAAATGAGTTCTTTGCATCGCAAATGAAAGAAAGGCTCCAACTCGGATAAAATCAACGAGTATGCCACTAGCTCTCTCACGCGGAAAAGATCTCATTATATCAATCAATTTCAAAATCGTGGGGTATAACCACTCGTTTCGACAATTAACGGTGTCTAAACTTTGAAGAAAAAGCCACTAAGGGCAAAAGATATTTTTAAGAAAAGTTTTGAAAAGGTTGCAAACATAAGAATATTTTGGAAAAAGGGAGAAGATTTTGAAAATTTAAGAATGGGAGGAGATGAAGAGGCTATCCTATTGCGTAAAATAAAAGCTAAAGAAAAGAACGGTCTAACCGAAGTAAGAAGCCAACACTTGACATTATGAGTCAAGGTAGATTTCTCATCCTTTGGAATATCAATACTAAACCATCACATTATCACTTGGGGATCCAGATGAATTTATTATCTTAGCACCACTTCGCATTAAGCACATTAAAATTCTGACGAAAATCGGGCAGAGTAACGGCTGTTTTCGGGTAAAATCCTTATCTCAATGCCTTGGAATTAACCATCAAGGACTTTCAAGGAAATACCTGCATACACAAACAGACAACAATCCAATGCCAGACAGACAGAATAACAACAGAGTAACAACAGAATAACGGTCCAGAGGCACTAAGTCCATAAGTCCGAATCTCCAAAATGCTAGGGATAGTAACCAATAGTCCAAAAGAGAGCCTTAGGTGTTTTTTAGATTTTTGTTGATTATTAGTGTTTTAGCATAAAAGTAAAGTATGGTCCAAGTGGACAAAAGAAAAATAGCGGAAGCATAAACATAGCGTCCAAATGGACAAAGAGAAAATAGCGGAATGTAAATATGATGAAATGATAAAATAAAGCGATAAAGCGAGAAATATAAAGAGCGGTATAATAAAGTGCGAAAATTAAAGTCAATTGTTAGATGTTAAAGATAACCATCTTGAAACTTGTCAAGTATGTTATCAAAGTTAGTAATGAAGATCGATGGTGAGTGAAGGATGTTCTCGGATTTAGATTCAATGGGAACTTATCAGAAGCTTGATAGAATCATAGCGACTACACGATAAATTTCCATAAGTCCTAAATCAACCGCATACAATTCTCTTCCATGTTTGATCCTTTTTTATTCGGGACACGAAATATTGCGCTATGTTAAGCAGATCGCCAAGTGATTTATGTAGAAATCACCCTACAACGAGGCCGGTCAAAACTTTATGTGCTAATGCATGCGAGAGGAATGATATGTAGATCATTCTCCGAAAGCAATACCGCACGAAAAGAAAATGGTGAGTGATCTAGTCTTTACTAAGAATCCATAAGAATTCTCAAAGTATTAAGACTTTCATCGATCAAAATAAAGAGAAGCAAAGATGGAACCACATTAAAAGCTCCTTTCATCCATAATTTCAATCACATAATTTTGCGGATTTGGATTCTCATCCTATCGACGCCCTAAGTCCATTGAAATTAGAGAGAAATTAGGCCTCTAGTTTGTGATTCAAAGAAAATATCAAAAGAATGGAGTAGAAGAAGAGTTAGAGCCAAAAACAAGTCAAAAATAGCAAAAACAAGCATTCTGCCTCAGTGGAAATCGATTTACCTCTGTAGGAAATCGATTTCCTGCCTGCAAAATTCAGATCTGGCGCAAAAAACAGAGTGGAAATCGATTTCCCTCTGTAGGAAATCGATTTCCTGCGCACAGTTTTCAAAAAAACAGCATTATGAACTTTGAAACTTGATTTAGGCAAACATACAAACACCTTATGATCACATATCCATTGTAGCACGAATTTTCCACCAAATCACCATCAAATAGGACCATTATAGCATCAAAGATGCATTGAACACAAGCAACAAAGAATCACATTATGGTAGATAGAAAAGGATGATGAAAATTACCAATTCTTGAACAAAACTTAGATCCACTTCAACAATCACCAACACAAATCTTGATCTCTCAACAATTGAAGAACAAAAGTGAAATGGATGGTGGTTTTAGCTCAAAGTTTGTGAGGTTCAAGGTGTGACTCACAAACTTTATGAAAGAATAAAGAGCTTTGGTGAATTTGGTAGGGATGAGGAGAGAAAATGCAAGGGGTTTTTTGGCTCTCAAAGCTTGAGAAATGAGAGAGTAGAGGTCTCTATTTATAGAATTGGAGCAAGAGTAGTGGCAAATTGGTCTTTTTGTGTTTGGTAATTAATTTGTGGTTAATTGGTAATTAAAGTGGGATTTAAATGGTAAAATGATGTTTAAGTGGGTTTAATGAAGGAGTTAATTTTGATGAGGTGGAAAATTGGTAAAATGATCAAATAAAAAGGTGCCAAAATGATGTCAAGCTTCCCTCCTTATATTTTTTTGAATTTTGCACACAGGAAATCGATTTCCCATAGGGGTAAATCGATTTCCACCTTCAAATTTTCAAAAATTGTTTTCTTGCACTGTTTTGACTTTTGCCCGATCTTTCACCTGTAAAATATAAACAAAAGAGACAAAACACATATTTTTTTGATTTTTGGTTAACACTAAACAAATGAAAATCTAAAAGTGCTTGATGATTCCCCTCAGAGATAATCGCAGTATCAAAGACAAAGCCTCACAATGGTGCTTTTGATTGATGATTGAATGCAATTGATGTATGATCTTAGGGTCAAAAATTGGGGTATGACAGATGCCCCTATTTAAGTTTCTTTGATCCGGAAATACGATGATTGAAAATCTTCGTTTTGAGGAGATTGAAGAGACTTAAATATATAAAACACGCAATTTTTGAACCTAAGATGCAATGTAATTTTAAATGAATGCATATGATGATGAAACAACACTGGGAAGAAAAAGAACTCCACTGGGGAAAGCACATGTCTTGTGGGAAGAACTCCAATGGGAAACAAGACTTTGTTGGAGAAACGAAACTTTGCTGGGAAAAGAAACTTCACTGGGGAAAACATTTCGCACCAGAGAGATTAAAGCATCACCTTTCACTAGGGTGAGAAAAGGGGACATCCTCTTTTACTGGGGAATCATAAGATATGCATTCTCTTTCACTGGGGATGAGAAAGTATATCACCTTTTACTAGAGAATCAGAATACCCATCTTTCATTAACAGAGAACACACCATCGTTCCACTGATGATAAAAATGCATCGACGTACCACTGACGATGAAGATATAATAACATACACCAACGTTCCACTGAAGGTGAACTACCAACGTTCTACTGGAGGTAGAAAAGAGATATATCGCCGTGCCATTGACGATAAAATATACCATCGTTCTATTGATGATATGAGACGATATACATCGACGTACCACTGACGATGAAGATAATAAGATACACCATCGTTCCCCTGAAGGTGAGCTACCAACGTTCCACTGGAGGTAGAAAAGAGAAATACATCGACGTACCACTGACGATGAAACAAGATAACAAGATACACCATCGTTCCACTGAAGGTGAGCTACCAACGTTCCACTGGAGGTAGAAAAGAGATATATCGTCGTGCCATTGACGATAACAAGATAACAAGATACACCATCGTTCCACTGAAGGTGAGCTACCAACGTTCCACTGGAGGTAGACAAGAGATATACCGACGTGCCATTGACGATAAAATATACCATCGTTCTACTGAAGGTATGAAGAGATGCCCCTTTGTACCAATGACGGTGAAGAGCAATCAATAATACTTTTTCAATGATTTGAAAACACAAATGCATAATCTCAACATTCATCATCCAGCGACCAAAGTTCAATCCATGACCAGATGGAAAGAAGCTGCCAAAAGACTGGACCAAGTGAGGGAGAAACTCACTGGTCTTCTGTTCGTAGACATCTGAACTGAAACATATTATCCACCTAGAAACAAATTCAGTGGGGATTTTCAAGGAAAGTGAGCTTTTTCTGCTTAAGATACTCTAAATGAAAGAGCAATTTGTTTGACAGTAAACTTCATGATAGCAAATGTGAATGTATGACTGTTTTTGATGCATGTTAATGATGCATATGCTGCCAAAACTTAGCACAAGAAATGAACTCAAGAGATGGAGTACAAAAATAGCATAATCAAGCGTGTCTCAAGTTGAACACCGGAGCAAAAACTGCTATAACAATCTTTTGATGGCTTCAGAATAAATGCTACCCAACACTGAGGGAACATTGGAGCTGAGAGAACAAAAATAACTGAGTTCTACATCATATTCGAACCAGGCCAAAAGTTCATTAAGTGGGATATATTCTTCCCCTTTTGTATATGAATACATCAACATATCCGTTCCTTGTAATGCACTCATGAATCAAAACAAAACTTCTTTTATATTTTTCAAAAAAGATTCTGTTGAAATCAATTTTCTCTCTGTTTTAAAAAGTATTATCAACAATAAATGCCATTTTGAGAGATATGAAAGAAATAAGATTGCCAATAAAAGGTAAAGGCTCAAACTTTTTTAATAGAATGGAAGCCTGCAAAAGGCAAGACCCCATGGATTATTACAAAGTTTGGAAAGTGGTAATTTTGTGGAAAAGGTACATTGAAATGTAATGACCCTATCCTCTCTCTCAACTTGGAATTCCTGAGCAAAGGCTTCCGTTGAAATGTGTTGAACTTCTCATGATAAACAGATGACCGCTGATGATTAAGTCTTGTCTGATGTAGTTACTTGCCATGAATCCCTAACTTTTGCCTGGACCGCCCTTTCGGGTTTTCAGTCCACCGGGTATTTTATTCTGTTTATGTCTCTAATTTTTGCCTGGACCGCCCTTTCGGGTTTTCAATCCACCGAGACGCTCTTTTTTGCCTAAGCCGCCCTTTCGGGTTTTCAACTTAGCAAGCTGTTCTTTTATTATTTTAGGCGAAGTATTTCTTGACTACATCAGCATTCACGGGACGTGGGAGCTCTTCTCCATCCATAGTTGCAAGAATTAATGCACCGCCAGAGAAGGCTTTCTTAACAACATATGGTCCTTCAAAATTAGGAGTCCACTTGCCCCTTGAATCGGAGGTGAAAGACAAGATCCTTTTGAGCACGAGGTCGCCTTCTCTGAATACACGAGGTCGAACCTTCTTATCAAATGCTTTCTTCATTCTTTTCTGGTACAACTGACCATGGCATAAAGCCGTCATTCTCTTTTCTTCTATCAAATTCAATTGATCAAACCTGCTCTGACACCACTCAGTCTCAGATAACTTGGTTTCCATTAAGACTCTCAGTGACGGAATCTCAACCTCAATGGGGAGCACTGCTTCCATACCGTAAACCAAAGAAAAGGGGGTTGCCCCGGTTGAAGTACGAACAGATGTACGGTACCCATGCAAAGCAAATGGGAGCATCTCATGCCAGTCCTTGTACGTAACAACCATCTTTTGTACAATCTTCTTAATATTCTTATTTGCTGCTTCAACAGCTCCATTCATCTTTGGCCTATAAGGCGAAGAGTTGTGGTGTTCAATTTTGAAACTTTCACACAATTCTCTCATCATGTTGTTATTCAGATTCGAGCCATTATCTGTAATGATCTTGCTCGGTACACCATATCTGCAGATGATATTATTCTTGATAAATCTGACCACAACTTGCTTTGTTACATTAGCATATGAAGCAGCTTCTACCCACTTGGTAAAGTAATCGATTGCTACCAGGATGAATCGATGTCCGTTCGAAGCCTTGGGTTCAATCATGCCAATCATATCGATACCCCACATGGAGAAAGGCCATGGAGAGGAGATGACATTGAGAAGTGTCGGGGGCACATGAATCTTGTCAGCATACACCTGAAACTTGTGACACTTCTTTACAAACTTGTAGCAATCAGATTCCATTGTCAGCCAATAGTAACCTGCTCTAAGCATCTTTTTAGCCATCGAATGTCCATTGGCATGAGTACCAAAAGAACCTTCATGGATTGCATGCATCAACATGTCTGCTTCGTGTCTATCCACGCATCTGAGCAAAACCATGTCATAATTCCTTTTATACAAAACATCAGCATTGATGAAGAAACTGCCAGCCAATCTCCTCAAAGTTTTCTTATCCTTATTTGACGCCCGAAGTGGGTATTCTTGAGTCTGAAGGAAGTGCTTAATATCGAAATACCAAGGCTTTTCATCTGTTGATTCCTCAACTGCAAATACATGAGCAGGTCTATCAAGACGCCTAATTGTAATCTGAGGTTCCTCATTATGAAAATTCACTTTGTACATGGAGGACAATGTGGCTAAAGCATCAGCCATCTGATTCTCATCTCGAGGGATGTGGTAGAATTCAACTTTGTTAAAGAACGTCAACAGCCTTCTGGCGTAATCTTTGTAAGGGATCAAGCCGGGATGACGAGTTTCCCATTCTCCTTTAATCTGATTAATCACAAGCGCAGAATCTCCATAAACATCAAGAATCTTAATTCTCAGATTAATGGCCTCTTCAAGCCCCATGATGCAAGCTTCATACTCAGCAATATTATTTGTGCAATCAAAACATATCCTTGCAGTGAAAGGTACATGTGACCCATGTGGAGTGACAATAATGGCGCCAATTCCATGGCCATGAATGTTAGAAGCTCCATCAAAAATTAAACCCCACTTGGATTCAGGATCTGGTCCTTCTTCTGGCAATGGTTCATCCCAATCCTGAGCTCTCAAATACATTATATCTTCATCTGGGAAGTCCATTCTGATGGATTGACGATCATCAATTGGTTGGTGAGCGAGATACTCTGCCAAAACACTTCCTTCACAACTTTCTGAGCTCGATATTCAATATCATATTCTGATAACAACATTTGCCAGCGAGCGATCCTTCCAGTTAATGCAGGTTTCTCAAATACATACTTAATTGGATCCATTTTGGAAATTAATAGAGTGGTGTGGTTTAACATATACTGTCTTAGTCGGCGAGCAGCCCACACCAAAGCACAGCAAGTTTTCTCGAGCAGCGAGTATCTTGTTTCGCACTCGGTAAACTTTTTGCTAAGGTAGTATATTGCAAACTCTTTTCGACCAGACTCGTCATGCTGACCCAACACACATCCCATTGAATTTTTAAGCACTGTGAGGTACATAATCAAAGGCCTTCCCTCAGCTGGAGGGAGCAGAATGGGAGGTTCAAGCAGATATTCTTTGATGTTGTCAAAAGCTTTCTGACAATCTTCATTCCACACACATCCCTGATTTTTCTTTAACAACTTGAAGATCGGCTCACAGGTTGCAGTCATATTGGAAATGAACCTGGAGATATAATTCAAACGTCCGAGGAAACCTCTCACTTGTTTCTCAGTCTTTGGTGCTGGCATTTCCTGAATTGCCTTGACTTTATCAGGATCTACTTCAATTCCTCTCTGACTGACAATGAAACCCAATAATTTTCCAGAACGGACACCAAAAGTACATTTGTTTGGATTTAGGCGGAGACGATACTTTCTCAAACGCTGAAACAACTTTAACAGATCCTCCATGTGCCCTTCCTCTGACTGGGATTTGGCAATCATGTCATCCACATAAACCTCAATTTCTTTGTGCATCATATCATGGAAAAGAGTGGTCATGGCCCTTTGATACGTCGCGCCAGCATTCTTCAACCCAAAAGGCATCACTTTGTAACAGAATGTCCCCCATGGCGTAATAAAGGTTGTCTTTTCCATGTCTTCAGGTGCCATCTTAATCTGGTTGTATCCTGAAAAACCATCCATAAAGGAGAAAACCTCAAACTTTGCCGTGCTATCTACCAACATATCAATGTGAGGTATAGGAAAATCATCTTTCGGACTGGCTTTGTTCAAATCTCTATATTCAACACACATGCGAACTTTTCCGTCTTTCTTCGGAACAGACACTATATTGGCAATCCATTGAGGATATACAGAAGTGACAAGGAAACCTGCGTCTATCTGCTTCAAGACCTCATTCTTAATCTTTTCCGCCATATCAGGATGACTTCTCCTCAACTTTTGCTTGACAGGAGGACATTCTGGTTTCAACGGCAAACGATGCTCCACAATATCTGTGTCCAGTCCAGGCATATCTTGGTAGGACCACGCAAAAATGTCAACATACTCTTTAAGAAGCTCTACCATCCTCTTCTTAACATCTTAACTAAGCAGTACCCCAATCTTGACTTCTTTCTTATCTTCTTCAGAACCCAAGTTGATGACTTCTAACGGCTCTTTATATGGCTGAATGGTGTCTTCCTCGTGCTCAAGCAGTCGGGAAATCTCATCAGGAATACATTCATCACTCTCTTCTTCTGCCTCATACACAGGACACTCGAAGTTAGGAGAGGGTGCAGGGTCATTACTTTCAACGGTTTTACTGATTAATCTGCACAAGTGATTATTATTTCAGGAAAAAGGGAAGATATATGCAAACATGTAATCGTGCAGATTATGGCAAATGAAAACAATTTTTAAGGTTTTTTGTGTTACCACTTTCCAGAAAAAGCAAAAAGATAAAAAGCATGTATATGCAGAAACAAAATGACTTTTATTGATGATTTTAATGTTTAAAACAAACAGAAAAAAGAGCCCAACAACTTCACTTTCATCTTGGGCAGAATGAAAGGATTTTTGAAAAACATAAAAGCAAATTACTTTGAAGCATGAGTACACTCAGGAATGTCAATGGTGATCCAGTTCTTAATCATCTTTCCACGAGTCACAAAGCTTGGCACTTCTGGTTTTGGTTCGTCTTCAATAATAGCGTTCACTTCTGGAAGACTCGGATGTAAAAACCCAGCACTATGGAACATCTCCTGATAGGGACGAAAAGCAGATTCAGGCTTCATCACAGACTTGTCTGAGGCAGAAAATCCCAGACCAGCTCTATTCTTGTTCTCTTGCAGACTCACCACTTGTCCCCATACTCCTGAATGTCCATTTTGAACCACCAGTTGAGCATCTTTGAAGGAGGCAATGGAAGCTTCGTCCTTTTTGAATTCATCATTAACAGACAGGGCTTGGAATGCAGTTCCAATGACTACTTCATCAGCCTCTATGGTACGGAACGAAGAGAGATGACTAATCAGCAAAGCTTGTTCTCCATTCACAACGACCATCTTTCCATCTTTCACAAATTTCAACTTTTGGTGGAGAGTCGAAGTAACTGCCCCAGCCTCATGGATCCATGGGCGTCCCAATAAGCAACTGTATGCAGGAAAAATGTCCATCACTTGAAAAGTAATCTTAAAGACAAATGGTCCAATACCAATAGGCAAATCAACCTCTCCAACCACTGATTTCTTTGATCCATCAAAAGCCTTGACCATCACATTACTAAATCTCATTGGTGTGCCACCATAAGACAGCTTGGCAAGAGTGGATTTTGGCATGACATTCAGAGATGATCCAGTATCAATCAACACATTGGACATCGAGTCCTCTTTGCAACTGACAGAGATGTGCAAAGCCAAATTATGATTTCTCCCTTCCTCAGGCAAATCTTCATCACTGAAGCTCAAATTGTTACACGCAGTGATATTACTCACAACCCCATTAAACTGATCCAGCGTCACATCATGATCCACAAAGGCTTGATCAAGTATTTTCATCAAAGAATCTCTATGAGCAGGAGAACTCGTCAGTAGCTCCATTATAGAGATCTTGTACGGAGTGCGATGCAACTGATCCACAATCTTATAATCACTCATCTTGATAAGCTTCAGAATCTCATCCATCTCCTTTCCTGAAGATGATCCAGCATTCACTTTTGTCACATCATTATTGTTCACAGGCACTTGAGTAGGATTCCTCTGGACATCCACAACTGTTTGGGGCTGGGTAAAAACTCGTCCACTTCTAGTCACTCTACTAACATCTGCTATATTCTCAACAGAAGACAGAGGCTTAATCTCAACTTCTTTTCCAGCTTCCAACATGGTGGCATTGTATCTGTAGGGTACAGCTTTATCAGAACTATAAGGTACAGATCCAGGCAAACATATCACAGGAGGTTCTACAGCAGCTTTGCCATAATAACCAATCTCTACACATTCTGGGATTTCAAAGCATGGTTCAATCACATTGACATCATCTTCATCTCTATCCCTCAGAATCTCAATGAGCCTTTGATCTATCATCTCTTGTAAATCTCTTCTCACAATATAACACCCTCGAGGATTAACTGAACAAATCCTACAAGCAGCATGATTATGCTCATAATGACTGTATTCACACAGAGTGGCATGCATCTCCACCAATGATCCTCTGATGTGTTCCACACGATAAATCTTATACTTCCCAGGGCATCCATACACCATATTCACAGCAGACGCTTCATGAGTCGGCAATGGATTTTTCTGCACATTTGGGCCAATATCACGGAAGGAAAGCATACCAGAACAAACCAATCTCTGAACTTCATTCTTCAAAGGCCAACAATTCTCTAAGTCATGCCCAGAAGCGTTCTGATGAAAAGCACAAGTGGCATCAGCTTTGTACCACCAAGGGAGTTTCTCTGGAACAGGAGGTGGTGACCTTGGTTGAACCAACTTCTTATGAATTAGAGCAGGATACAGTTCAGTGTACGTCATGGGAATAGGATCAACATTAACTCGAGGATACGGATTCCGCCTTGCTGGTTGTTGATTAACAGGAGCTACAGGCACTGAATTCACAACAGGAGTTACTGACGCCACTTGTTGAGATTGATTTCTGAATCGACTATTCCTCCCATGAGAAACAGCATTGGCATCTGATTCTTTCTTCTTCTAGAATGAAGAACCATACTTCTTCGCACCACCGGACGAATTGTCATTCCGAACCAGGCGACCTTCTCGCACAGCTTCTTCCAATCGGACACCCATACCCACCATTTTGGTGAAGTCTACAGGAGCACTTGCAATCATCTTTTCATAATAAAACGGACCAAGAGTCTTCAGGAAAATCTTAGTCATCTCTTTCTTCCATCGGAGGAATTACTTGGGCGGCAACCTCACGCCATCTCTGAGCATATTCCTTAAAGGATTCCTTCTCTTTCTGCATCATAGCTCGCAATTGATCTCTATCGGGAGCCATGTCCACATTATACTTGTAATGCTTCACAAACGCCTCAGCTAAGTCATTAAAAGTGCGAATATGGGTGCTATCAAGGCCCATATACCACTTAGAAGCAGCTCCAGTCAAACTGTCTTGGAAATAATGGATCAACAGACGTTGGTCATTAGTGTGAGTGGACATCTTCCTTACATACATCACCAGATGTGCCTGAGGACAGGAATTTCCTTTATACTTTTCGAATTCAGGCAACTTGAACTTAGCAGGTACTTTCACATTGGGAACAAGGTAGAGATCATGCACATTCTTTCCAAACAGTTCTTTCCCACGGAGAGCTTTCATCTCTTTCTGCAATTCTTCAAACTGATCTTGGAAACCATCCATTCTGTCATGAATTTCACTTGGAGCAGCATCATAAATTGGCTCTGGGACAAAAGGACCTGTATGAACAATAGGAGATGTGTTGACCATAACAGGAGTCAACGGACGAGTCATCTCAGGAACAGACAAATAACTTCAGGCATGCCCCAGGGATATCCATTAGGCATACGTTGCTGAGTAGCACCAACAGGAACAGCAGGAATGGTTGTAGCAGCAATTTCAAAAATCACAGTGGTCTGACCCTGAGCTTGGGCATTGGGAGGAGGAACCTGATTCTGATTCTGAGTCTGATTATGAGCAGCCATCAATGTCTCAACCAGAGCAGTGAGACGATCCACACCAGATCTCAAAGTAACAACCTCTTCACGTAGCTCACGATTCTCTTGTTCAAGACCTTCCATCTTCTTCTTGCAGTTAGCTCGAGTATTATACCGGTGAGACAACTTGATTCAATTCTGTATGAAGAACACTGAATAAGACCTCTGGAATACTCTCGGAAGCAGGACCAAAAATGCAGAATGATGCATGAAATGCAATGCAAATGATTTTTATTTTTCTTGGTTTTCAAGGAACTTTAAGACATTGATTGTAAACATTTAGCAAAAACAACATAAAACATAACAACATTCTTCATTACTAATAGAAAAGCTTACAAAAGGATTCAAAGATCCAAAATTACAAAGTAAAGAAAAGCTAAAAACTAGAAGGGAACACTTCTGATGAAGATCCAACTCCTCTTTGCAGCTTCCTACGGAGCTTCTCCAACTCATCTTCATAAAAGGCCTTCAAATGAGCATTCTCGACCATCAGCTTATCAGCAACTTCCTTCCATGCAACTGAATCTTCATGTTGTCTCTTTCGCTTTTCTCCATGCTGTTGAAGCAACTCTTCTTGATGACGGATTTGATCATCCTTTTCCATTAACCAACCATCTTGGATATCAAGCATTTGATCCTTTTCTTTCAAATGTATCTTCAACTCTTTATTCTCCACTTCCAAAGCATAAAACTTCTTCTCCCAAGCATCTCTTTCCAATCTCATCTTAGCCACGAGCTCTAGATGCTCATCATTACTTTCAACAGGAGTAGTGAAAGACAAAGGTGGAGTAATGAGTAGAGAAGGCTCCTCGAGCAAATAAGGCATCTAGAAAGTGTGAGCTCTAGCTTGAACCCAATCAGTGTAGTCTTTGAGAGCAACACATTGTTTCGTTCCCAAATGTCTCTTCCTATCAACATGGTGCCAAGCACGCTCAAACCGATTTCTCATATCCAAATTTCCGTCTTGATTAAGATAGAAGATTCCTGACACGAGAATACTAGCGGGTCGCTCCTTCATGGGATAGCAAAATTGACGCCTTGCAAGAATGGGGTTGTAGGTAATTCCTCCTTGTATACCAAGAAGAGGTACATTAGGGAATTCTCCATAACTATCAATAATCTCACCAATGTCATAAGCAGGATTGTACCAATGGATATTCACATTAGTAAGAGGCATGATCTTCTGAGACCATGAGAGACCATCAGGATTGTTCAAGAAACTCTTAGCTTGGGGTAAGTGCGAAATAAACCACTTGTAGAGCAAAGGAGTGCAAAAATTGATAAGTCCACCTTTCTTATCATTCCTATAGTGAATGGAATGATAAGTATCCCCAAGCAAAGTAGGCACAGGATTCCCAATCATGAAGATCCGAATAGCATTAACATCGACAAAATTGTCAATGTTGGGAAAGAGTATCAAACCATAGATGAGCAAGGCCAAAAATGTCTCAAAAGCAATCATACTTCCTTTACTAGCCAACATAGAAGCCTTTCAAATCAAGAACTTAGAAGTCAACGCCCAAATTCCCCCTTTTTTGGTCATGTTTGCTTTCACATCTGATATCTTCAACTGAAGGAGTTCTGCTATCTCATCAACCTGAGGCTCTTTCTCCAGACCACTAAACGGTATGTCATTCGTAACCGGCAAACCAATCCAATAAGAATACTCCTCCAAAGTGGGCATAAGCTGATAATCAGGAAAGGTGAAACAATGATAAACCGGGTCATAAAACTGCACAAGAGTCTCAAGAATCCCTTTTTCCACTTTGGTCTTCAAGATAGAGATCAATTTCCCATAACGATTTTTGAAGTTGTCAAGATTAGGAACCAAAGTTGCTAGCTCTTTCAATTCCTTTGCACTAGAATTTTTGAAGGTGTACTTCTTGATACTTCTCTTTTGATCCATGGTACCTGTTATGTTTACAAAGAAAGTCTCTAAGTTCCTTGAAAACCATTTGTGAATGTCATTTTTATGAATGCATGAATGCATGGTTTATGCATCAATCACAATCAAGAGCACACAAAATCACAGCAAATCACACAAAATCACACAGTCCAGGTTCTTAGGTTCGACATCACGAGCATGGAGCCATGGGTCTACCCATCCCACAAGGTGTGTTCTAGGGAATTTTGTACCTGCCAATCGGGTTCTACAAAGATTCCCAGAGTTTTCAATCTTCTATCGGATATCACCGGCACGCACAATTGCTCATGGGCGCCAATAATATGCCTAAAAAGACCTCGTCTGAGCGTAGTATCGCATGACAACAAGCTCAAATTGGTACTTGATCTTGTTTCTGCACTACATCCTAAAAAAAGGCTTAGATTGGTTAAAAGGTTCTAGGCCATTCAGCTTCTACGGACACTCACTATTGAAAGTAATAGCGTTATCACGATGATTCGTAACAACCTCTACTACCTTCCATGAGGCCTCCACTGATTGGGGTTCCACCATATGACGCTCATGGTAAGGATTGCTCCTGACATGCGACTATTGGTCTTACCACCTCCTATCTCAAGTTACTTACAAAAGTCCGGGTTAGAACTTTATCTCATCACAGAGGAACCATCGAGCACCAAAAAGAAAAAAAAGAAGATAAACAAACAAAGCACACAACAATATATACAGATAAAAACACACAGATAAACAAAAATAGGCTTAACACACTTAAAACAGAGTCCCCAGTGAAGTCGCCATTTTTCTGTAGCGGGGAAAATCTGATATCGAAGCCATGGAATTGACTCGAATCAATATTTCGTTTGAAATCGCCACCGCGCTTTATTTTTTCAAAGGAAAAGGGAAAAGAACGAAAAACCCAAAGTTTTGTTTTTTAAAACAAGAAAGAGAACTCAGGTTCGGGTGTTGATTATATGAGGGGAAGGTTTAAAGCACCCCTCATATCTGTGGTACTCCACAGGAACCTTTTTGAAAATCTGTGTCGTGTGTGCTAAAAAAAGGGTTTGTTTTATTTTTAAAATAAGCTCGGCAAAGCATTAAGCTTTGTGCCTACATACCTCCTCGGTGCAATGGAGAAGTTAGAGCTAATGTAGTTCCGCTTAAAGGGAAAAACGTTTTTAAAACGAATAAACACTTTATCGTCGTTGGAGAGAAATACTCAGCCATTGATCTTGAGCATGAGAACAAATGAGTTCTTTGCATCGCAAATGAAAGAAGGGCTCCAACTCGGATAAAATCAACGAGTATGCCACTAGCTCTCTCACGCGGAAAAGATCTCATTATATCAATTAATTTCAAAATCGTGGGGTATAACCACTCGTTTCGACAATTAACGGTGTCTAAACTTTGAAGAAAAAGCCACTAAGGGCAAAAGATATTTTTAAGAAAAGTTTTGAAAAGGTTGCAAACATAAGAATATTTTGGAAAAGGGAGAAGATTTTGAAAATTTAAGAATGGGAGGAGATGAAGAGGCTATCCTATTGCGTAAAATAAAAGCTAAGGAAAAGAACGGTCTAACCAAAGTAAGAAGCCAACACTTGACATTATGAGTCAAGGTAGATTTCCCATCCTTTGGAATATCAATACTAAACCATCACATTATCACTTGGGGATCCAGATGAATTTATTATCTTAGCACCACTTCGCATTAAGCACATTAAAATTCTGACGAAAATCGGGCAGAGTAACGGCTGTTTTCGGGTAAAATCCTTATCTCAATGCCTTGGAATTAACCATCAAGGACTTTCAAGGAAATACTTGCATACACAAACAGACAACAATCCAATGCCAGACAGACAGAATAACAACAGAGTAACAACAGAATAAGGGTCCAGAGGCACTAAGTCCATAAGTCCGAATCTCCAAAATGTTAGGGATAGTAACCAATAGTCCAAAAGAGAGCCTTAGGTGTTTTTTAGATTTTTGTTGATTATTAGTGTTTTAGCATAAAAGTAAAGTATGGTCCAAGTGGACAAAAGAAAAATAGCGGAAGCATAAACATAGCGTCCAAATGGACAAAGAGAAAATAGCGGAATGTAAATATGATGAAATGATAAAATAAAGCGATAAAGCAAGAAATATAAAGAGCGGTATAATAAAGTGCGAAAATTAAAGTCAATTGTTAGATGTTAAAGATAACCATCTTGAAACTTGTCAAGTATGTTATCAAAGTTAGTAATGAAGATCGATGGTGAGTGAAGGATGTTCTCGGATTTAGATTCAATGGGAACTTATCAGAAGCTTGATAGAATCATAGCGACTACACGATAAATTTCCATAAGTCCTAAATCAACCGCATACAATTCTCTTCCATGTTTGATCCTTTTTTATTCGGGACACGAAATATTGCGCTATGTTAAGCAGATCGCCAAGTGATTTATGTAGAAATCACCCTACAACGAGGCCGTTCAAAACTTTATGTGCTAATGCATGCGAGAGGAATGATATGTAGATCATTCTCCGAAAGCAATACCGCACGAAAAGAAAATGGTGAGTGATCTAGTCTTTACTAAGAATCCATAAGAATTCTCAAAGTATTAAGACTTTCATCGATCAAAATAAAGAGAAGCAAAGATGGAACCACATTAAAAGCTCCTTTCATCCATAATTTCAATCACATAATTTTGCGGATTTGGATTCTCATCCTATCGACGCCCTAAGTCCATTGAAATTAGAGAGAAATTAGGCCTCTAGTTTGTGATTCAAAGAAAATATCAAAAGAATGGAGTAGAAGAAGAGTTAGAGCCAAAAACAAGTCAAAAATAGCAAAAACAAGCATTCTGCCTCACTGGAAATCGATTTACCTCTGTAGGAAATCGATTTCCTGCCTGCAAAATTCAGATCTGGCGCAAAAAACAGAGTGGAAATCGATTTCCCTCTGTAGGAAATCGATTTCCTGCGCACAGTTTTCAAAAAAACAGCATTATGAACTTTGAAACTTGATTTAGGCAAACTTACAAACACCTTATGATCACATATCCATTGTAGCACGAATTTTCCACCAAATCACCATCAAATAGGACCAATATAGCATCAAAGATGCATTGAACACAAGCAACAAAGAATCACATTATGGTAGATGGAAAAGGATGATGAAAATTACCAATTCTTGAACAAAACTTAGATCCACTTCAACAATCACCAACACAAATCTTGATCTCTCAACAATTGAAGAACAAAAGTGAAATGGATGGTGGTTTTAGCTCAAAGTTTGCGAGGTTCAAGGTGTGACTCACAAACTTTATGAAAGAATAAAAGCTTTGGTGAATTTGGTAGGGATGAGGAGAGAAATTGCAAGGGGTTTTTTGGCTCTCAAAGCTTGAGAAATGAGAGAGTAGAGGTCTCTATTTATAGAATTGGAGCAAGAGTAGTGGCAAATTGGTCTTTTTGTGTTTGGTAATTAATTTGTGGTTAATTGGTAATTAAAGTGGGATTTAAATGGTAAAATGATGTTTAAGTGGGTTTAATGAAGGAGTTAATTTTGATGAGGTGGAAAATTGGTAAAATGATCAAATAAAAAGGTGCCAAAATGATGTCAAGCTTCCCTCCTTATATTTTTTTGAATTTTGCACACAGGAAATCGATTTCCCACAGGGGTAAATCGATTTCCACCTTCAAATTTTCAAAAATTGTTTTCTTGCACTGTTTTGACTTTTGCCCGATCTTTCACCTGTAAAATATAAACAAAAGAGACAAAACACATATTTTTTTGATTTTTGGTTAGCACTAAACAAATAAAAATCTAAAAGTGCTTGATGATTCCCCTCAGAGATAATCACAGTATCAAAGGCAAAGCCTCACAATGGTGCTTTTGATTGATGATTGAATGCAATTGATGTATGATCTTAGGGTCAAAAATTGGGGTATGACAGACATATGACTATGATTTATGCTATTTGACACATCTTGATTGAGAAGGTGGATTTCCATGTCATTGTAATTTTGATGTTTGATCTTATCTTGAAGATGCTCAGCTGGGGATTTATGATTTCTGCTTGGGGACGATCAGTATCTTGATGTACCCTGACTGGGATTTAGAGATATTAATAAACCATGTTTAGAGAAGAGAAGAAGGTCGGGGAACCGACGGTGTCAAAGATGTGAACTTTGTTGAGGAGCTGCGTCTTTTGTTGGACGAGTACGTTTGAAGATATCTTCTTTGAGGATTGCTCTGTGGGGATATGATCCTGTGAAGTCGACTTTGTGAGGAGGAATGGCTGCCTTGGACATTGCCCCCAATGTTCGTAGTAAGTGTCGTTCCTGGATTTGTATTGATTGGAACACAACGATGAGTATTGATCGAAGCGTTGAACATACCTTGTATAGCTTTGCCCCAGTTATTAGGGAATTTGAAGAGATTCGCCTCGCGAGGACTTTATGAGACGTGCACTATGGGCGACATGCCCCTAGTAATCATAGGCCAAAGAAAATATCCCATGTTGGTTGGGAAGTAGCTTCAGATCTATTTGGATGCATGCCCCTGATTGTTTTGGCGCCCTTGAGAGATTCTTCGAATCTTGACTTGATTGCCCCAGATTGATTTGGGCAAAGCGTGCCATGCCCCTTGTATACGTAGGAGACAGTGCTTCTCGGAGTAATCTTGTCTGTCGGGATAACTTCCAGTCATTAGTTGTACCCTGCGCAAGTTCTTTCTGATGCTAACATTTGAAATTATGTAGCAGAATATGTTTAATAATGAATTCATGAGATGCAATGCATACGTTTGTCTTGAGTTAATTTTTTTGAAAAAACATTAAAGCAAGAGATGTAAAATCATGATATTTGTAAAAACATGCTATTTTTGTAGAAGCGAAATATCGACTTAGCATTTTAGTAAACCTTAAGGAGTCGGGATACCTTTTTGGTGACAGTATGCTTTCGAACTAACCATGCTTCAGTTAGGACTTTCAAGGGTTGTAACGTGGCTTAGTTTACGGTTTAAGAAACAAAGGATAAGGGCTCAAAGTTTATTTGTACCCACCCCTCTTCGTGATGATCTTCAGTCCTAAGCTCAGTTATTTCAACTTATGCATTCAGATTCCAAGAGACTTTTGGATTTGCACCTTTGATACTGATGATGGTTCACAAGCAAAGAGAGCTTTTGAGATGGCAGTCACTTCTTCCTTTTGGTAGTCACAACATTGTGTTGTTCAGGAATTTATTGACTTCTCTTCTTTCATCTTTTTGATATCCCTAACTTTTGCCTGAACTGTCTATCTTGAGCTTACAGTCAGCGGGATGCCTTGTTTTTTGCCTAAGTCATCTTTTTTATTTTTGACTTAGCAGGCTTTTCTTTGTATATATGTTTTTTCATTTTTTTTTGAAAGATATTGACTGCCTTGCTTAATGATCAATGAACCATCATTGGCTTTTGATTGACATCTCCAACACTTCTTTGATGTGTGCAGATGAACGCTTGTGATTGAAACCTTTGTTGAAAGGTGTACTGAATGATTCTCTTAAAATAGAATGCACAGCCAAATTAACTGAGAACTACCCTGCCCCGGGTTATGATGATCAAGGGTTTTAATTAGTACAAGAAAGAAACTTATACTTCTTAGGCTCAAAGGGGTTGACGAGGGATTATCATCCTTATATCTCCACTGTTTAGGAATTGAAACAATGCCTGTACATCGTCAGCATAGTTCGCTCAAAAGCATATTGTATGAGGTTGCGGTATCATTTTCGTCATCCTCCCTCAAAAGGCATACAACTTAGCAGGAGTATCATAAAACATATGCAAGATAAAGACATGATTTAAAATGTGATAGCGAAATAATTTATTCAAGATAAACAAATGCAATGCACTGATGATGATTATTAAAACATATAATGTCTATCATGAGTCGAATGTTTAAACAAACAGAAAGTAAACTTGCAAATGAAAGTAGATCTAATGATCCAAAAGTTCGTCCGTCTAGACGTCAATCAGTCTTGTCATGACTAGGCATAGGAGCGGTGATCACCACAGAAGTTTTAGGAGAGTTGAATTTGATTTCTCCGTCATTGATCAGATCTTGAATCTTATTCTTCAATATCCAGCAATTGTTTGTGTAATGTCCAGGACTGTTGGACTGGTACGCGCACCTCGCATTGGGTTTATATCCAGGAGTGGAGGTGTTGGGATTCTTAGGAGGGTCCCTCAGAGTAATTAGTTTGATCTTCAATAGATGTTGTAATGCTTGAGCCAGTGACATGTTGATCTTTGTGAACTGACGCCTAGGTGCATCTGGCTTGCGTCCTTGTTGTGGAACTGATGTAGAGACCAGAATTGTCCCCACAGATTGGTTATATTCATTGCGACCTTTCCGATTGTACACAGCATTAGCCATATGAGGTTCCTTAGGTGAGTTGAAGTCAATGATCTTGTCGTCGATTAAATCTTGGATCTTATGCTTCAACGGTCCACAATCCTCTGTATCGTGACCAGGACTATTCGAATGATAGGCACATCTCGCGTGGTACTTGTACCTAGGAATGGGATTGGTAAGAAATGAATATGGAGGCAATAGAGTTATCAAGTTCTGATTGAGCAGTTGTTGGAGAACTTGAGACAACGGTATATGTAATGGAGTAAAGGACCTCTTAGGCTTGGATCTCTGATTATCTTGACCACCTTGATGCTTAAGTTGATTCTTCTCCTTCTCGATCAGAAGTGCCTTCAATTCTTCTTGCCCCTTGGCCAAGTTAAGGATCAAAGCTTGGAATTCAGCATTCTGAGCTTGGAGATTTTTGACAGATTGTTCAAGATCAATAATGCTGAAATAAACAGCGAGGCAGGATGGGAAGCCTATTGCGGAAACCTGTTATGCAATGTTTATGAATGTAGATGCAATGTTTTCAAGGATCGTTAGGAAGTTTAGTTTGCGACATTAAGAAATGACTAGTCACCGCTTCGTCTGAAGAATCTTGATCTTTGTCTATGAATGTCCTTCTTTGAGAATCAAGCTCACCATATCCAGTGGGTCATAGCCTCTGATTCGGGGATAATTTTGAATTTGAAGGTACATGGCTAGAGGAAAATAAATCCTCTTGCCCCTTGATAGGTGTTGAGTCTCTGAATTGGAAGGTATGTGGCCAGAGGAAAATAAATCCTCTTGCCCATTGATAGGAATTCAGTCCTTGATAAGAGCACCTGGAATTGTGCGCCCTAAATTCCTAAGATCCTTGAAAGGGTTAGTTAAATCATGTTATGCTTATGATGTCATGATGTTATGCAATGCATCAGGCAAAGCGTAAGATAGTAAGGACGAGTGAGTCCCACAAGAAAAACCTGCAAGAAAACCAAAGGGTTAGTAGCAAGCACAGACAAGTCACACAAGTGTCCTTAGGTTTAAAGGCTTGCGTGAAGTTAGTAGGTAAGTACCCTCCCCACTGAAGTTAAGTTGGTTCAACCTGTCCTACATAAAGATCGGGTTCTAGGGAGCTCATATCATTGACCTTTCTCGAAGGCGCTTATCTCAGTTCGGCAATCGAATCACCAACCGAGAAGGTCCTGAAAGTCGAGTCCATATGAGTGTAGCATCGAGTATCAACCAACTTCAGTCGGAACCAAAGCCAACTATCTCGCTACTTTCTAATAGGCCAGAGCCAAGTTCGACTAAGGTTCTACGGGCAAATTAGTGCTTAATGACACCACGCGGCAGCCAAGCATTTCCTCAGGTCGGATCCCAAGGAACACCACGACAAACCAATGTGTCACACTAACGATGGCCACCATATCAACCACATCAGTATACGCTGTGCAGTCTCCTTGGTCTCATGCCATTTACCTAAGGTTCTCAGATCCGGGTTAGGATCTTTCACACAAGTAAATACCCAAAACAGCCTTTGAAATATAAAGCAGACAAATCAAACAATTAAAGTGAATCCTAAACTCTAAGGTAACCCCTCTTTTATTCGAAAGCATCCCCAGCAGAGTCGCCAGTTCTGTAATACGGTGAACTGACTTTATCGAAATGTGCGGATAGCAAGAGTCGCCACCGACTTTTATTTTATCCAATTGGAAAGGCAAAAAGAACAGGAAAGACCTTTGAAAGATTTTGAGTTCGGGGGGTAGGTTATACAAAGGGAAGGTGTAAGGCACCCTTTGCATCCATGGTTATCCATGGGCTCTTAATTGCTTAGCTCACTTGTTTGTTTTGAAAAGTTTGAAGTGTCGT
This sequence comes from Vicia villosa, assembly GCF_029867415.1. NCBI lineage: Eukaryota > Viridiplantae > Streptophyta > Magnoliopsida > Fabales > Fabaceae > Vicia > Vicia villosa. Next base: position 98,394,601 of record NC_081182.1, read on the forward strand.
GTGTGAATAGTAAAAAGATTTCGTTAAGGACTTTAGCTTGTAAATAAGCGTAGCCTTGTTTTGAAATTGTTTTGAAATAGGAGGTGTGAAAAGTATTTGATTTTTGAATTGATTGTGAGCAGACAATTAAGAACTACCTACCCTAAATTCATCTTTCTTGTTCTTTAAGTCTTTCGTTTGAAAGGGTCTATCCATACCATGAGAGGGCAGGAAGTCTTTCAATTGGATGTACGGGTCATCGAAGGGTCATCGAGAGTTATCATTCGCCACAAGACTGCCCCTACCATAAAGAGGGCAGGTAGTCTAAGGGAAGGATATAATATTCTTTTTAGGCAACATGTAAAGACTCCTTAGCATTCGAAGAGACGATCATCATTTATCGAGGCAACATCGAGGGACGAGATCATATTTATCGTAGGCAATTCTAAGGGACTATGATCTTTATGTCAAGGGACTATGATGATTTTATCGAAGGCAACAGGCTAAGGAGTCCCTACGCTCGAAGGGACTTGACTATTTTTGATCGAGAAGGCAACCAAGAGGGTGTTACCTTAGAGGTGAGTGTGTGCAGCAATCACGTGGATTAGATTCATATATTTATCTTGTATTAGGTGAATTAAGTCCAATTAATCAGTTATCACTCCCTAAATTACTAACCACGCAGTTAATATTGACAGAAAATAAATTGCGGAAATTAAATCCTACGCTATTACAGAGCTTCGGGATTGGGGGGTACATAACCAAAAATTGGGGGATGCAAAAAGTAAAGTGCGAGAAAATAGAATCCTAATTACTATTACATCACAAAAATTGCAACCTATACACCTTCTAGAATTTTAAATGACGGAAAGTAAATTAAATAATTAAATTAATAACGTAATTAAATAAAGGCACAATTTAAATAATGACGGAAATTAAATAAACAGAACCTAAATAGCAAATATTAAATTAAGCAAAAAAAAGCACGCGCCAATCATTGAGTATGAGGTGGGAAGAGAAGATCGCGAGAAAATTATGAGTTCAAAAAAGATAGGGTCAAAAGCCTTATGGCTAAAAAATTTAAGGATAAAACCTAAACCTACAGTTTGATGGTGGTTTGATAGACAACCCTTACATTACTAATAGTCGCATGGTTTTGATTAAAAGGGTTAAATATAAAAACCTAAAAAATTAAAATTAAATTATCTAAATTAATTAGTCTAAAATTAAATTATTCCCCTAATTATTCTAATTATTAATTAATTGCCCTAATTATTTAATTTAACCTAATTACCTAATTAAAATTGATCATAAATTATTAAATTAATTAATTAAAGGGAAATTGACATTAAGTTAATCTAATTACTAAAAAAAATACTAATTAAATGTTATTCTTAATTGGTTAATTAATTAGGCCTAATACTAAAAGATTAAGTTAACTAATTAAAACAAAACAAAAAAAGAAATAAAGAACAAAACAAGAAAAACAAACCTGGAAGGCTTCAATCCGGTGCATGCATCCGGGTAGAGTCCATGGTGGTCTTGCATCATAGGGATCTTTGGATCTGGAGTTCTGGCAATCCAGTGGTTGGCGTTTGAGGGTGCATCATGTAGTCGCAAGTGGTAGGTGTATTGGATCTGTGAACATGAAAACGCATACAAGAATAACCGTGTAGACCAGGACTCGAACTCATGTCCTGGGGATCAATCAATGAGTCCTTTGGCCAACAGTGCTGCGTTCTCAAGCTCTTAATTAGTACATCAAATATATAAAATACACAAGAGAATGTTGATTGGGGAATTCAGACCATGTGCCAACGTGGGGCCCTGAGTGTGTTGACCGGCCAATCACAATGAAACACAGGCGCGGAGAGAGAGAGCTCCATTTGACTGGCGAATGGATCGTTGCCACGCAACGGTCAATAAGTCCAGGATCCTATTCATCTCCTTCCTTGATTTACCTGCGGAATTAGTCACGAGTTTTCCTTCGTTTTCACCTGCGGAATAACCTTCGCTTTTTCTGCAACTTCAAACTCAAAAATTATGTGTTAACAAAAATCAAGTAAAGCCCAGATCACCTTAAAACTACTTCCTGATCACGAATATGGCATTCGTTTGGACTAAAAACCAACGAAAACGTGGACCCGACGTAGGAACTCAACCTTGCTTAACAATGGTGATTTGCGAATCCTGTACCAAAACTCACGAGTGAAGTATCAAAACAGTCCTAAACATTGTTATAAACAAGTATAGATGATTAGTGTTAATTTATATTGAGTGAATGAAGAATTTGAGATTCTTCAACCTTACCAATTCGGTGTAACCTTGGTGGTGGTGTTTGGTCGTGCTACTGAACTCCAAACCGATTGGAAAAGCCTCCTGGGCACCTGAGAAAGAGGATACGACGGCTGGAATTGATTGACCAGGGCTGCCACGCTAATTATTTCTTGCCCAAGTTTTGATATTTTGGGCTTTTAGGTTACCAAGTGATATAAAAATTGGAAAAGATTTTATACAAAATCTTTCTAAATTTGAAAGTTTTTCCTCATAATAAACTCTCACGTTTTTTGACTCCCTTATGGTGTTAATTGGGCCCTTGGATGATTAAAAGTGGAACCATATAATTTACCTCATTATATTTATAATTTTACTTAATTAAATTATGATTTTAATGAATAAAATCTATAAAATAATAAATAAAACAAATAAAAATATAAAAGGTATATTGTATGGTCGTGGATGGACTCAAAATGATGTTAGGACCAAAAGAAATCAAGCCCATTTAGAAGAAAAATCATTTTGGACCTTATTTCTCTTTGTACACCTCTTGAAAATAGACGAACTTGTGCACCTTGCCATTTCTTCATTTTCCCATATTTTTTCAAGTTCTTGGACTTTTTAGAAACTTTGAAGAGTCCTCTAACCAATGTCTTTGGTCTCATGTCAAAATAGTTTTCCATGCTCCTTGTATGTTCTTTTGAAAAAGATGACTTTTGGTTGATTCTCTAAAGGACCTATAATGTTTTGAGTCATATCTCTCAAACGAAACATTTTTAGACTTGGCATGTGAGAGACAATTTTGTAGGGAATTAAATTTCCTTAAAAATGAGCTTTAGATGGGAAATTTTTTATGTTCCATGTGAAAGTTATGGCTGGTCAAAGTTCAGTTGACTTTCTCCTATGAGAACCCTAATTTAGAAACTTTTGACTTTGTTGATTTTTGATCTTTTCTTGATAAACCATGATCAATCCTTGCTCAGATGGTGAATGATACTTCAAAATGAGATTGTTGACAAAAATCAGAAGTTTTGACTGTGGTTTGACCATAGTTTGACTTTTAGGTCAACTAGTCGATTATCGATCGTTTGGGCCGTTGAGTGAGCAATCTTTTGAATCAGGGCTTGAAACTTGGCATAGGGATTCTTTGAGGCATATGAGAGACCATGAAGTCCACTTGAGGTATCAGAAGTTGATTTTTACTTTGAGAGAATAAAAACCCTAATTGTAGGTTTGTTGCTTAGGAGAGAGGTAGTCGAACTTATTTCCCAGTGCTTGAGCCAGATTTTTTAAAATATGACGGGCAAATTTTGGGGTATGACAGCTGCCCCTGTTCAATTTTTTTAAACCTGAAGATGTAAAGTGGTTGGTATGTCAGTCAGAATCTGAAGGTGGAAGAGGATTGAACACTAGAATACCCAGGAATTTGCCCTAGCTGAAGCAGGGACTTTTACCGGAGACGGGCTTGAAGATGCCACCTGATCTGGATAAATACGAAAGTCAGAATAAGCCGTACGTTTAGACTATATCCGAGCTTGAAGTATTGAGAAGTGTTTGTTGGAGATGGGCTTACAGATGCCATCTGGATGTTGGGAATGTGAAGTGAATTAATTGTAGTGACTCTATTGTCATGACTCCATCGTCGTATTGTCGTGACTCGATTGCCGTGACTTCATCGTCATGGTTGTTTCTAAACTGAATATCGGGATTAGATATGTTACTCAATTGTCGTTACTCCATTGTCGTGATTCCATTATCGTGACTCAGTTTGTTGCGATTCCGTTGTCGTGACTCAGTTGTCGTGATTCCATTATCGTGACTCTATTGTCGTGATTCCATTATCGTGACTCAATTGTCGTGATTCCATTATCGTGACTCAATTGTCGTGATTCTATCATCGTGACTCAGTTTTCGTGATTCCACTATCGTGACTCAATTGTCGTGATTCCTTTATCGTGACTCTGTTGTTGTAATTTTATTATCGTGACTCAGTTGTCGTGATTCTATCATCGTGACTCAGTTGTCGTGACTTTGTTGTCGTGACTCAGTTGTCGTGGTCTTTTCTGAATTGAGTGTCATGATTAGGTCTGCCTCTTTCTTTGATTGTGTCAGCACCGTTCGTGGTAGCCGTATTAGATCTTGGAGTGATAATCGTGTCTATATCATTCGTGATGATAGAATTAGATCTTGGAATATTGATCGTGTCAGCACCGTTTGTAGTAGCTGAATTAGATCTTTGAGTGTTGACCGTTACGGAACCGTCCGAGGTTACCGCTTTTAGATTTTGAAAATTGATCGTTACGGAACCGTCCGAGGTTTCCGCTTTAGATTTTGAATGTTGATCGTTACGGAACCGTCCGAGGTTTCCGCTTTAGATTTTGAAAGGTTGATTGTTTAAGGAACCGTCTGAGGCATCGACTTAAATCTGGAGGTAGAATGTTTAAGGAACCGTCCGAGGTATCGACTTAAATCTGAGGGTAGATTGTTTAAGGAACCGCCCGAGGTATCGACTTAAATCCAAAGGTAGATCATTAAGGAACCGTCCAAGGTATCGACTTAGATCCGAAGGTATATCATTAAGGAACCGTCCAACGTATCGACTTAGATCCGAAGGTAGATCATTAAGGAACCGTCCAAGGTATCGACTTAGATCCGAAGGTAGATCATTAAGGAACCGTCCAAGGTATCGACTTAGATCCGAAGGTAGATCATTAAGGAATCGTCCAAGGTATCGACTTAGATCCAAAGCTTTTGAAGTTATTTATTTGACTGCAGCAGTAACCTGAAAAAGGCAAAGTTAATTTTTTCTGACCATCTTCTGATGTCTTGCCAGAGTATGTTCTGATGTAGCCATCCAGAACCTTCTGAGTCAGTGCTTCTGAGCGCTGATTTGTGCATACTCTTTATATATTTCCTGAAATGGAAAACGCAAAGGATTAGAGTACCACAATGTCTTATACAAAATTCATATATAATGTTATCATCAAAACATAGAATATTGATCAGAACAAATCTTGTTCTAACACCTTGTTGTTGTCTAGCTTGTACTTTTGGGATAGTACATATAACACTTGGACAGCTCGAGATATTGAAACACACCAGAAACGCTATGCAAACTTTGCTGATTTTAAATTAATAGCGTACCAACCAGCATTCTATTCTACAATAGGGTTCGACCAATGGTGGACGGACTTCTATTCTCTGAATATGTACACCACTCAGGAAATCAATGTCAATCTGACAAAAGCTTTTTCGTCTTTACAGGATCAGTCTTACAAAGGTAAACTCACACATTGCAAAGAAATCCAAGCATTCCAAAAGTACTTTGAAACTGTCTACAAGCCTATCGATATTCTTCGAACAGTTTGTGATGCAGCTCCTATTCTCAAAGAAAAGTTCGAACAACAAATTTCTAAAAGAAAAACTCTCAAATCTGTAAAACCTGAGTTTAGATATGACTTAGCTTTCAAGTTTGAACCACCTCGATTCCCACGATTACCAAGTGCAGATTTTGCCTTATCATTTTTTCCTCCTTACCCAAATTGGTTTGTATGTGGGGATCTCTTTAAAGAACTAACAAATAACCGACAAAAACCTGCTAAAAGAGTAGTAGCAACCAAACATACCTTAGACAGTTTCAAAGGCTTTCTCCACTTCGACTTGGATGCAGTGAGGATTACCTCACCAATGGGTCAAGGTGTGGGATGTTTGGATTTATAGGTCTTATACCCTTTTAAACTACTAATCTTTAATAAAGTGCATATTTCTACCAACTACTTTCTTTTCAGCCATCGAAAGAAAGGCATCACGAAAAGACAAACCTGCAGCTAAAACTGCCTCTGGCATTACCACTTCCTCAAGTCAAGGAGTTCCATCTGACGAGGTTGCTCCCAAGACAACGAAACAAGCAAAGGTATTTAGTGATATACTCTTTTATTCCTTTCCTCTCTCTAAAAGCCTTTACTTTTCTTTTTAGGGTAGTGGGAAACCTCCCGTGACGCCAAGCAAAAGGAAGAAACCCAGTGGTGATACCGTCGTCGAAGAACAACAAGAGATTGCTTCTCCTAAACCAAAAGGGAAGAAACAAAAAAAGCACAAGGAAACAGCCTCCTCTTATCAAGCCATGAACATTGCTAATGTCCGACTGAAAATCGTTCCTCTGTCTCCCAAAGAAACTCAGCCTCAGGCCTCTAGAAACCTGGTTCTATAATACATTGGAAGCAACGCTTCCGAACCTGATACCCAACTGGTAGTTCATTTCTTATTGTTTTCTTTTCATTAGCTAAAAGAATAAGTCTTTCCTTTATTCTAACACTCTTTCGTTCAGGAAACAACTGTGATCCCTACTGCCATCAATCAAGGTGAACCCTCACATGAAGGAAATCAAACTCCACCCCAAAGTAATGTTACCCAGAACAAAGGATCTTCGACTGGAGCGTTGCTACTTGAACGAATTGACGCCCAACAAGAACCAGAGATATCTTCTCCTGTCGAAGACATGGAAACAAATATGGCACACGGTCAAGAGGCCAACTCAGGAGATGAGGACTCTGAAGAAACTCCTAACAATCTTCTTTCTCATGCCAATTTTCCCAGAGATTATGATGACGATCAATCCACTAGGGACACTGAACATACTTCCACCCAAAATGAAAGAATGATCGAGGAAAAATGGCTCCTAGAGTGGATAAGGATTCTCTTATTGACAATGCTGCTACCAACATTACACAAACCAATCCTACTCGAACCGTTGCAACTCAGAGATCAACTTTGCCACTTTCTGAAGAGGAATTGACTACTCTGAAGCATAAAGATCCTCTTGAATACGTGAGACTGATGACAGCTCAAAGGGAATCTTCTTCTGAAAAGAGTATGTATGGGGCTTCGACTCCTTCTGGCACTAGCGCATCTGAAACATCCTATGATGATCTCTTGAAGCAAGTAAAAGAGTGTTTTTAGAGTGGACTTCTTTGAAAAACTGAGGACAAAAGTGAGTGCTGGTTCGAGCATCAAGAAACTGATAGGCAAGATCAATATCACTGCTTGCCCCACTGATGTAGGTGAAACCCTCATCGATATTCAAAATATGATTAATCAGTTCCAAGCAGAACGAAATAGAGAGGTGGACGCTATTGCGCAGATCAAGTCAATCGAATGCGCCAAATCTACTGAATTCAACGAAGCGCGTGTGGCCTACGAAGCTTCCAAGAAATTGTTCGCTAACCAATAATTAGCACAAACCAACTTCAACAAATATGCTTCTTCGATTAAACTTTGGGAGTCTTAAATCGACAAAATGAAGGAGAAAATTTCCCAAGTAAAGACAGAACAGGCTGCCATTCAAGGCTTGGATACCACAGAAGCAGACAAGTTGGAAAAACAAAGTGTCAAACATATTGAAAAAGTTACTGCCATGAACGCACAAGTTGCTCGACTGATAGAAATCCAAGAGGCTGCTCAATACAAAATAGATTTGGCGAAGATCAAATATCAACGCATGAAGGCCTCAGTTCCTTTTTAGTCTCTTCAGCTTTTATTATTAGTATTTCTACTTGTAATCTTTTCTTAAGACAAAACTTGTAATTTTGGCAACTTTGAATATTTCAATCTAATTATTATTTTAGCTGTAATAATTGCCTCTATATTATAACTATTCATACCATTAGGTTCCCTATGGTCATTAAGCTTCGATTGGACTTTTGGGTGCCCCAAGCAAATAACCGTCAATCAATCATGACGCAGTTTCCCAAACGTCCATTCAGTTCTAAAGTGCGCTGAACGTGTGATGATTTAGTTTCAACTTCCAAGGCATAAACGCGGCGGACTATACAACTTCCCTCTAGGGATCTAACACGTGGCCCACTAATACTGCGTTTGCGTGATCACCTTAACGTGGGTGACTTCTATAAAAACCTCTTGGTCTTCCCTTAGCAGAGAAAACATTCCTCTCATTATCAAAGAAAGAATTTTTTATCCCTTTTATTTTAATGAACACAAGATTAACCTTACTCTTATGTTCGCAAAGCAGGACCTAGAGTATTACTTGACCATTTTGGATGGTCCTATTTACCCATATGTTCTGGCCAATTTCTGAAGAAATGCCACCGTCCATAGGGACCGTGGGGGCAAAGAAACTATCCATTCCAATATATTTGGCTTCCCCATCGCTATCACTACCAACAACATTTCCCGGTTGATAATGTGTGAAGCCACTGGAGTTCACATTGCTGAATATGATAGCAAGCTTATCTCTGACGTTCTGATGATGGTGCTTACTAATCCTAATAAGGCTTTTACTGCCTTTATAGGCAAGATTTGGCACTAAGTCCTTGTTTTTAACTTTTGTCCTAGGATGGAGGACCAAGATAGAATAATGCTTGAAGATCTTAGGTTCCTCTATCCTCTTCTCCACATGGATAAGATCAATATACCTCTTGCCATCTTCAACTATCTCAAGGAAAAAATAATGGACTCACGCTATGGTGAGGTCCTTTTCATTCCTTATGGAAGAATTCTGACTCACATCTTTATAAAGAAGGGTGTGATCAAGAAGATGCGTGAAGCAGGATTATCCAGCTTCCTTGCCACAGAATATGGGGAAAAGATAAATTTGGAGAGGTTGCGTTCTCGACGTGGCTAAAATTGTGTTTTAGGGTTATTTTGTTAATGTTGATGCATTTTAGGTGTTATGCATCACTTTTTTTTGTATTTCTCTGTAGTATGTAGCCTATTTTGGCAAAATCAATATTTTGGAATGAAATATGTATTCGCCATCTTAGCTTGCAATGTTGATTTCTGATATCTACGTTATTGCAATCTTTACCTCATGCATAAATGGCTTATATCTCTTTAAATATTTCCCATTTACTTTTAGGATCCTTCGATCCTCTGCTAGTTCTTCTATCTCATATGCATTATTTGAAAATGCTTTCAAAATTCGAAAAGGTCCTTCCTAATGTGGAGACCATTTCCCTAAGGCTTTATTCTTTTTATCCATAGGTAATATGACTTTCCAAACTAAATCATTTGAAGTAAAAGTTTTACCTTTGACCTTTTTGTTGTATGCCCTCGCCACTCTTTCCTTCTGCCTCTTCAAGACTTCTAACGCGCGCAGCCTTCCTTCGTCTAGCTTTGTCAACTCATTCATCATCATTTCCTAATATAAGTTATATGGGATTTCTCCTTGCTTTTGGATCCGTACTGATTGCAAGTAAATTTCGACAGACAACGCTGCATCATGCCCATATGTTAACTGGAAAGGTGTGCTATTCGTTGATTCTTTAGGAGAGGTGCGGCAAGCCCAGAGTATTTGATCTAAGGTCTTATGCCAATTCTTTGGTTTTGTTCCTACATGCTTATTTATTAAACCAATGATTACTTTGTTTGTTGCTTCGACTTGTCCATTAGCTTGGGCATAGTAAGGCGTAAATGTAAGTAATTTGAATCTCATTTCTTTTGAGAATTCCTGCATCTTTCGACCAGTAAATACTGATCCTTGATCTATTGTTATAGTTTTTGGGATTCCAAATCTATATAGTTTTTTTTTTGAATGAACTCTATGATCGTTTCTTGATCTACATTTGTCAAAGGTACTGCTTCGATCCACTTAGTAAAATAGTCAATTTCGACAACAATGTACTTCTGTCCTTTAGCTGAAGCAGGTCGAATCTCACCAATTAAATCTAGAGCCCAACCTCTAAATGTCCATGGCTTGATAATTGCGTGGAGTTCGCTTGCAGGAGCATGTTGGATTCCTGCATGTATTTGACATTCTTGACAACCTTTAGCAAATTCTATACAATCCTTCAGCATGGTAGGCCAATACATTCCATATCTAAAAAGCAACCATTTCATTTTATGGCCTGCTTGATGTGCCCCACATGTTCCACTATGAACATTAGATAATGCCAAGTACGCTTCGTTCTCACCTAAACATTTTAATAAAATGCCTTCAGGCGTTTTCTTGAATAACTCATTTCCTATCAAAACGTACGACAAATCTCTATACTTGGCTTTCCTATTCGTGTTTAATGAAGGATCTTTAAGATATTCTATAATTGGAATTCTCCAATCTGTGTTTGTTAGAGCATCAATGGCCAATACCTCGAATTCTTCTTCATTAGCATAACCCAATCGATTTCTCTCCAAGTCACTTGGAGACAGCTTGGTTGCCCTTACTTTCCCTCTTATTTCAACCAATTCCTCTAGCTTCTCCTTTGAGATCTTGTATCCTGAAGCTATTTGTGCTAGGTCATTAGCCTCTTGATTTTTGATTCTAGGGACGTGTTTTATATCTATGTATTCGAATTTTTTAAGCAACCTATTTGCAATAACAAAATACATGATCAGGTTTTCCTTGATGCACTTATACTCCTTCGTTAATTGCTTGATTACTAGTTCTGAGTCACCTTTGATTTCAACCTTGGTTGCCCCCAATTCCAACAAGGCTTCAAGTACTACTATCAAGGCTTCGTATTCTACCTCATTGTTGGAGCATGAAGGTCCTTCGATTCTATACTTAAGTTTTGTTGGAATTCCATCAGGCGAAATCAGTAGAATCCCAACTCCACTGCCTTCCTTATGGGTGGAACCGTCGAAAAATAATCTCCAAGGCTTCAACTCAACTAAGAGTTGAGGAGTCTCAACCACTGCGTGATCTACTATGAAATCTGAGACTACTTTCCCCTTCATAGCTTTCAAAGGCATGAAGGCTAAAGAGTACTCAGTTAGGGCTAAAGCCCATTTGCCAATTCGACTGTGCATTATTGGCTTAGATAACATGTACTTAATAACATCAAAATGAGAGGAGACATATAAATCTATTGGCTTTATATAATATTTGAGTTTAGTACATGAGAAATGCAAACATAAGCACAACTTCTCTATTAAAGTGTATCTAGTCTCTGCATCATTTAATACCTTACTTAGGTAATATATGGCCCTCTCAATGCCATTTTCATCTTCTTGCGCTAGCATACTGCCTATAGAGGTGTCTGAAGCTGATATATACAGTCTCATAGGCTTCTTTCCATTTGGTGGTGACAAAATAGGTGGATTCGTTAGATATTGCTTTATCTTTTCGAATGCCTCTTGATGTTCACTTGTCCACTCGAAATTCCCATGCTTCAGACGCAAGAGAGGAGAAAAATCTTGGTTTCAACCACTCAAATTTAAAATGAATCTCCTCAGGAAATTTATCTTTCCTAATAAAGATTGCAATTCTTTCTTATTTGATGGTGCTTTGGTCTCCATAATAGCTTTTGTTTTATTCTGATTAATCTCTATCCCCTTTTTGTGGACCACAAAGCCTAGAAAATCTCCAGCCTGCACACAAAATGCACATTTAAGAGAGTTCTTCTTCAAGCCATGCTTTCTCATTCTTTCGAATGATTGGCTCAGATGGATTAGATGATCTTCATCTGATATAGACTTAATGACTATGTCATCTATATAAACCTGCATGAAGGTTTCGATATAATCATGAAAAATAGAATTCATTGCCCGTTGGTATGTTGCCCCAACGTTTTTCAGACCAAAAGGCATAACAATCCATTCGTAAGTGCTTATTGCTCCAGGGCAACGAAAGGCTGTTTTGGAAACATCCTCTTCTGCAATGAAAATTTGGTTATACCCGGAATAACCATCAAGCATGCTAAGATACTCATATCCTGCAGCTGAGTCAACTAGCACTTCTGCCACGGGCATTGGGTATTCATCTTTAGGGGTTACTGCATTTAGATCACAAAAATCTATGCACACTCGTAAAGAACCATTTTTCTTAATAACTGGAACTATATTTGCAATCCACTCCACATACATGGTGGTCCAAATGAAATTGCAGTGAAGGAGTCTTTCGACCTCCTTTTTAATCTTCGAAAGGATCTCTGGAGCGAATCTCCTTGGTGTCTGCTTGATGGAGCGAATCTCTTTAATTCGACCAGATCTCTCTTCAAACCAGGCATCTCATCATAGTTCCAAGCAAAACAATCTTTATTCTGTTTTAATAATTCTACTAACCTGTTTTTCATCTCTGGATCAAGTTTAGCGCTGATGTATGTAACTCTCTTTGTGGTTCCATCTCCGAGATCAATCTCTTATAGTGGGTCTTGTGCTAACATCTTTACGCCTGATGATCCTGGATCTTTCTCGAATTCCAAAGGCTCATTGTAATAGATAGCATCTAGCCTTTGGTCTATTTTTTCTTCGTGTACTTGTTCCTTAGGAGGTTTAAGTACAGTGTTCGCCTCCTGTCCTGTATCAATAAATTCTGCGCTTTTGGCCTCAATAGCCATATCAATAATTTCGGCTTCGAGAGCCGCTATTCTTCTGGTCTCAGCCATATAGGCCGAAATCTTTTCAAAGAATGAGGATTCAGACATAATCAACATCTTCGTTCCAGCCCGAGGGTCGTATCTTTGCTGATTCTTCTTCTTCAGGATCTCCCATGATCTCACGATTCCATTGGAAACCGTTTGGTTGGAGGTTAAGAAAGTATAAAGCATTCTTATTTGGAGAATCAACATCCTCAGCCGGAGCACATGGACTTATATTTCCCAAATTTGTGTCAAAATTCGCCTTATCTACCTAGTTTACTTCATTCATGAAGTAACTCTGATCAGCTTCTATGTTTTCCATTATGCCATCTTTTCTCCAAATAGATACCCTTTGATGCATCGTCGAAGGTACCGCTCCAACACCATGAATCCATTCTCTTCTAAGGAGTAAGTTGTAGTTAGCTTTCGCCGGTACCACCACGAACATAGTAGGCCTCGTGATTGATCCCACAGTTAAATCTACTTGGATTACACCTAGAGTATGTCCTATTTTTCCTTCATAGTTTGACAGAACCATGTTATGAGGCTTTACGTCTGTATCAAACATTCCCAACTTTTTCAACATGAACTGAGGCATGAGATTCACCATTGCTCCTCCGTCTACCGGAACTTTGTTCACAGCAACCTATTCAACTTTGAACCTAATACAGAGGGGCTTAAGGTGATTTTGCATACCTTGATGTGGTCACTCGAGTTGGGCATTTTGCTCTTCGGCGGAGCAACTGTTGAGAACATAGTAACACACAGGTTTGTGTTTTTCCATTTCTGCTGCATCAACCTTGTCATCTTCGTCAACCTCTATTTCCTGGTTGTACTCATGGGGTAATACTGAGACCACATTGCAAGAATTCATGTGTAGATACGAGACTCCATCAGAGTCGAAATCATCTGTGGGTATATCATCCTTTCTCCTTTGTTCTTCTTCAGCTTTATTATAATCCATCTTGCCCCCAGCGGGGTAAAGTCTTCTTCCCACAGGAGGCTTGGTTGAATGAATTTTGTTTGGAAGAGTCCCTGTATTGCTGGATTCTCCCATTTCAATTGAAATTGTCTCCTTTCCTGCCTTCTTCATCCTCTGGTGCCTTCTCCACTGGGACCTTGACATAGGGTTCTTATCTTTATAGTTTCCCAATCTAACGGCCTCTCTTTGTGAGGCTTGAAACTTCTTTCTATAAGCCCAGGACATTCTCTCTCCATTATCAAAGTTCCTCCACTTGTCTTTCTTTGGTCCCGCTTGAACTCATTTATGCTCTGAGACCTCTTATGGTACTTTGAAGGTAACTCTTCTTGCTTTTGCATGTGGACTATCCTGACTTCTTGGGATTCCTCTTTTGTCAAAAATGTAAAGGTATGGATTGCCCCAGCGGGCATCCCAATTATGATTGGAAGGAATTCTTTTGAAGGCTTCAGACAACCTTCAATGGTACACTGCCCCGCACTTGGGGCATATCAAGCACTCAGTTTCGTCTTTGTGGCAACGAACAAGAAAACCTAGCAGGCTTTCTCCAGGCTTGGGATACACTCCCAACAATTCACCTTCTTTCCTCTAGTTCCTATGTGTTTTAGCATGTTGCCAACTTTCATAATTTTCTACTACCCTCGGATTTACCCGTATACTGCACCTTGGGCATAGCAGCATCTCAGAACTTTGTTTGTGACACCTCCAAAGGTATTCCTTCAGTGTTTCGTCAGGTTTGGCCTGGTGTGAGCGCACTTCTTCTTTCTTCAAACAACTTTCAACCTCTTCCATTTCTAGGGTTGAATGGTCCATATTGACCATGTTGACGTCCAAATTAGCGCTCTGGGTAATTGACATTTCCTCAAATTTCTTTCTTAGGACTTCAGTAGTCCTAGTTGTCTCTCCTGCAAGACCTTCAGTAGCCTTTTGTTCGACTGACAATTCAGGAGTAACATCTTCCTTCAGGCCATCAATAACCTGTTCTCCATCTAGGACGTCTATTCCTTCTGCCATGATCCCTCTTGCTTCAACCTTGATCATGTCTACCATATTGATTTTGACAGGCTCAGAGTAATTTGTATCAGCAATGTTGAGGTGTTTAGCGTCTATCTTAATCTGACTTTTTCCTTTGTCTGCAAATTTCAGACGCTCTTCCTTGATCGCATTCTTGATCAGGTCCCTGAAAAGGAAACATTGTGAGGTTTTGTGGCCCAAAAAATTGTGGTATTTACAGTATCCTCTCTTATTCCGTTGCTCTAACGGAGGAATCTTAATATTAGGAGGAAAAACCATTTGGCCATCTTTCACAAGTAAATCAAATATTTCGTCGCATTTAGTTACGTCGAACGTGTATGTTTTCTTAGGAAATTTATCATTTTTCCAATTTCGACAGGATTTTTTCCGTTCGATGGTGTAATCATCTTGCAGGTATAGAGGCCTGCTTCCTTCAATTAGGCTAGATCTACTTCGCAATCTTCGAAACCATACTGGTCTTCGAAGGTTTCTGGTTCTCCTTCATCTACTTCGACGTAAGTGACCCTTTCTTTCTTGTAATTCTTATTTGCTCTAGCCTTTTCTGCTTTTAATCTTTCAACCTGGCGAACCCTATCAGCCAATTGGGCCATATCTCGTAGATATTGGGTGTCTAATTTCTTCCTGATGGAGTAGTCTAGACCTCCAGCGGCCATTTCGACTAATTCATGTTCAGGTACCACTGTAAAACATCTAGCTTTTAGAAAACGGAACCTGTTTAGATAATCGTCTATAGGTTTAGTAAACTTCCTCTTAATGTTAGCCAACTCTTTGAGACTTATCTTGGTTTGACCCATATAAAACTATTCATGGAACAATCTTTCTAACTGAGACCAAGTGTCTATGGAGTTTGGTGGTAGTGTTGTGAACCATGTGAAGGCATTTTTGGTCAAAGAACTGGGAAAATATTTCATCCTCAGATCTTCGTTGTTCGCCAAATCTCTCGCATCAGTCATATATCTGGCTATGTGTTCTGTGGTAGATTCAGTAGTATCTCCTGAAAATTTAGTAAACTTAGGGACCTTGCGCCCCCTAGGCAACTCAGTTTGCAAAACATAATCTGATAGAGGAGACGTATAATTTGGCCTTCGTAATCTCGTGTTCAAACCGTTTTGTGTCATAATCCTCTCTATCATAGCAGTTAGATTTGTTTCCAACTGATTATTTTGCCTAACCCTGTGAATCACCTCGTCAGCATTTTGGTTTCGGTTAACCACTACTACCCTTTCTGGCTGTTCCTCAGGGATGTCTTGTTGAACTGTCTGTTGATCTAATCCTACCCCTAAGGGTCTTGTTTTAGGGGGTGGCCTTAGTGGTCGAGTTTGGTTAATGGTGGGTTCATCATCCTGAATAACTATTTGATTCGTCCTTCGACGTGTCAAAGTTTCAGGAGCGCCCAGAAAGTCTGTCATTCGACCCATCTGCGCTGACATTTATCAACATGTTTCAGAGTTGTCTCGGTTGGACTTATCAATGTTTAGTATTAAAGGATAAAAGATAGCCCTCATTTCTCTAGCCAATAAACCTACCATATCTTGGTTACTAGCGTCAATTTGTTGTCGGAATGCTGCTTAAGTATTTGTTGTTAATGGTGGTATAACATTTTGGCCTTGAACATTTTGTCCCATATTATTCATACCATAATCGGAGTTTTGGCATGGGGAAAAAGTTGACACATTGGGTGGTGGATATACAGGTACACTACTACTTAATCCTGTCATGTAAGAATATGGAATCCCGTACGGTGGCTCTCTCCATTGTCTCGGGTCTCTGAACCCTTGGTTCGGAGGGGGTGTCCCCTGAGTACCAAATTGTGCCATCTGATTCACTTGCACATTCGACGGGGGATTTGTAGCAGCAGCAAACGTCGAATTATTTGTTGGGATCGTTCCTGTAGACCCAGGCATGAGCTAGTTACGGCCATTGAGTGTGTTGGCGCAGACATGGCCTATGATTGGGTATTGGGATCTGTAGTGTTTATTGCACTATCATTGTTATTTCCCGATCCTTGTGGAGGATCTTGTTGTCCCCCTCTGTTAGTGTTGTTGACCATTCTCTTGGTGTATTTTCTCTTAGGTATTGGTTGGTTATTATCGAAATATTTACCACTTCTAAGGTTCATAAACGCAGAAGGCAACGAAAAACACTAAATTTGCAAATAGAAATGAAAATAATTTAAAATTAACACTATGACACAGTCCCACTGGGCGTGCCAATTTGTTTACCAGTAATTTCTGACAAACAACCGCTAGTCCTCCAAAGTGTTTAAACAATCTGGTTACTCGCAGGATCGACTAGATTGATCATAGGACATTGTCGAATAGTGTTTTAGTGATTTGATTCATATTCAGTAATCTCTATAGTTTGCAAAATATACAACTTGCTAATGTAAATTGCAATGAATAAACAACTTTAAAGCGAAATAAAGTAAATGTGTAAATAAAGAACTTTTAAGTATAACTTTGCATTGAACAAATAACATAAAGTATGAAAATATGATGTTCTTCACACATACATTGTTTCAGCAAATACTCTTTTCTCTCGCGTCGGTACTTCGAGTGTATTTTGTGAATTCTTGTATATTGATTCGAACATGCCAAACTAAACAATAGTACTCCTATTTATACTACTTCGACCCTAACGGTCACTACATAGATGTCTGTCACGTTCGACATTTCGAACATTTATTATCCTTCAGATGCCTCCACGCGTCTCCTAGACGAAACTGCTCCCTTTTGAAATTTAAATCTTCCCGCTCTGCCGTTTCGACCATACTAGCGCCTATGTCGAAGGATACTTTGTCAAATTGCTAAACATTACTTTTTGGTCAAATAACATCTCTTTTAAAGAGAAAACCCTTAAATAGCTCCATGAGAACCAATTCTTCCTCATGACCAAAACCATTCAAGATATCACAAACCCTTAATCGAAATCTTCAGCTAACAGATATGTGAGGATATTGATGAATATCTAGGTTTTGTATAACTAATTAATAAACTGCGTATCCAATCGGTGGATAAAATCCAATCCCGACAAGCTCTCATATCTCGAAATTGTATCTATCATTTTTCGATTTTCATTTTGTAACTTTAAACCATCAAACATCTTGCAAACTTCTACCTAAATTCATAGTAAATTGTTGAACGACTTTGATATCGCATCAGTCCCTGTGGATACGATAAACAAATACTTACTTTTGATATTAAACATCATCCTCCTCGGTCCTAAGACGATGGCATTTATAAATACTCTCTTGCGCCTGAGTTGCAAAGTTAGTAGGGCAGTTATTTCCTAGCTAATCGATAAACTGGTCAAGGGAAGACTTGTTCTTCCTAGAATCACAGAGGAAACAATTTTCTTAATTGAATGAATCTATATAGTTACTATGAACTCACTTCATCACTTGTGTTTTATGTGCAAGTGGACAACGGGACTTAGTCCAAATGAATGAAGCCTGGTGGGGCAACTTATCATGAAAGTCCAGGCGGCCTTATGGCCCATTTCAGGCATCTTGTAGTTTCACGGGACAGCTCGCCACTTGCTAGTGTGTTTAACTTTCCATGAACTATCCCCTTTTAGGGTTCAATAAAACTATACTAGTACACCACTTATTCATTCAAATTCTTACAGCATTTTATATTACTTATAAAATATTCAATCTTCATTTTTTTCATATAAATCTTCATTTTTTTCATATAAAGTGAGACTTTCAATTCACACTTGTATCACAACATCTTTTACTTATTATTTTATTTTTTATACTCCCACGCATTCCTATTTCTCTCCTTTTTCACAATTTTTCTTAAAATAATTGTTCCGCTTCAAACTTGAAACATCAACCTTTTACATATCTTTCTTTGTGAATCGAATTGAGAGTGAAAAGCCGAAAAAGATAATACTAGTTAGATTCTTTGTGTTCATCCATGCAGGAAAAACCATTCGAACTATATTTAGAATGAGATTTGACCCAATCAACTACATGCGATTGTTAGAGTCATGCATACCAATTTTTGAATATTAGATAAATTACAAAAAAAAAAATCCTTCATTATCATGTATTAAATACAATTGTTAGAGTCATGCATGTCACAATTAACTACATGCATAATAACAGTATAAATATATCTTCAAAATAAATGTATCTTCTCTCATTCTTCATGTAATAAATATGACAGGTATGATATGTGTGAATAAATATTATATATGCTAGAAATACATTGTGGCTGTAAATTTAATATCAATTACATTTTTTGTGCTATAAAATTTGTGTTATATTTACGTATCTTACTTCTCTATTTAAAAAAAAGGCAATGCTAATGAGTGCCCCGGGGGCACTCGTTAAGGATCATTAATTAGCTTTTGGATTCATTAATAATCTTTAAAAAAGACTTTATTAATTGTATTATTTAAGACAAAAGATTTAAATTTTCTAAACCATAAAAAAAAGTTGATACGTTTACAATTATTACATTCAATTTTTATTTATTGTTAGTTACTGTTTCTGCATATTTTATTTTCATTGCCTAGTAATTTTTATTTTCAAAAAACACTACTATTTGTTTTCATATTTAGTTTAAAACATATACAGTGGATTTCTTTATATATATTTTTTAATTTATTAAAATATTTTGAATATTTAAATTGAATATGAATTTTTATGTGTTTTTTAGTTATTATTTTTTGTTTTTGCAATATTTTATTGTTAATTTTTTATGAATTTTAATTTTGCTTATTTTGTTTTTAGTAAATGAAATTTTCATTGAAATGATAATTCAATATTTGAACCCCAAATTCATTTATTTTCATGTGTATAAATTATGTTGCATATAAAAGAGAAATTGAATGAATAAATTAATTTGAGTCAACATAATAATTAGATATATTTAATTATCATTTTTTATAAGGATAAAAATATAACTAATGCTCATTTAATACTCCTTATAATGCTCATTTAATACTCCTTATCCAGTGCCCCCGGGGCACTGGTTAGCAGGACCCAAAAAAATTCTCGGGCCACTATTTTTAACATGTAACTTGTGCAAATTTACCGATAAATTTGTTTACTATGATTCTTTTTTTCAATTTAATTCGCGAAAAAATAATTTTTTGGGTATTTAGTGTTAAATGTTGTATTAGTTTTTTAATTTAACTAACTCATCTTATTATTTTAAGTTAAAGCTGTGATCATTTTTTTCTCAAATAAATTTTCAAGTTGAATAACATTAAAATTACTATAATTAATTAAAAGGAATAAAAAATATTTTATATTTTATTCATCAAAATGAATAAAATTTAAAGATAAATAAATATGAAGAAAAATATATTAAGAAAATATTATTTACGGGTTTATTTGTGATTTTAACACATTTATTTTCATAAAGCAATATAATTCATACAATTTCTTTTACATTTTAAAATTACACAATATTATAAATTTGTCATTAACTAAAATTCTATCTTTTTCCTTGTTTTTTTCTCTTTTCAATTTTCAAAACTATAAACTAAAATCTATTTAAATTTTTTTAGTATTCAAAAGAATACATTTTTTTAAAAAATAATTTTGTAAAATTAAATTATCAAAAAAAAATTATTATTTTTTAACTTTAAAAACTAAAAAACAACCTAAAAAAATAAATCTAACATGTCCTACTATGAGCCATACCCAAGAACATAACTTAGTCACAAATAGCTATAGCTATATAAAGTAATAAAAATATTATTAACCTAATATAAAATATTACATATCTCATTCTGGTAAGAATAAGATATGGAGGTGTAAAATTTGGGAAGCAGAAAACTGATTTTTTATTTTGGATTCATCTTCTCTGAAGCAGAAAATGTCTCTAACATCCTCCAAAATATCCTTTTAAAAATCGCTAATCTTTATTCTCCAATTGAATCAACTGAATCTTAGAAGAGACTTTCAACTTTCAAAAAGATAGAAATCTGTGCCGTCGTTAGTAGGAGTGATTAAATCTCGCAGCAAAGAATTTTGGAGAATGACGTTAGCGAAAGACTTTACCGAAAAAAGATTGTTTTCCTCGGGAATCCACACTTCCATGAATATTGAAAAATGGGTTGACATTATTCTTTTTAAACCTATTACTGTAATTGGGGTGATTTTTTCATCGGATAAACATGAGTTCATTTGTCGATAACTAATTTATTTGTATTTATATTAATCCTATAAACATGAGTTTATTAGTCGATAACTAATTTATTTGTGTTTATATTTGTTTTTTTTCTGTGTAAGCAAGATTTATAGATAAAAGAGAACTAAGAGTTTTTCAACCTTTTTATACAGCAAATGATAACAAAGTCCGACAAAAAAGAAAAAGTACAAACCAATTTCGATTACGATAAATATAACAAAGGGGCTTTCCTAAACTCATAATAACTACGATTGGAGTAAGTAATATCTCCTATAAAAGACCACTTCCAAACCAAAGTTTTGATACTCCACACCGTATTGTTAATATTCCAGATATCATTTCAGAAACAAATCTCATCAATCAATAACCAAATAATCCAGGAAATTGCAACCCAAACAACTCCTAATTTACCCACTTTGACCTTCTTTTTTTTTTACAAAATAAATACCAATCTATAAAATTAGCTAGACAATCTTCCTTTGTCCCTTTCGGCTTACCAATCCAACTAGCTATTTTCCTCCAAATAACCTTCACCACATTACACTTGAGAAAAGAATGATCCCTATTTTCATGTTGTATACCACATAAAACACACTTTAAAGAATCTAAAGGAAAGACAATACCTCTATACATAAAAAGGTCATTTGTTGGAAGTCTATAAACAAAAAGTCTCCAACCAAACGCCTTTATCTTGAAAGGAACTTTCATTTTCCACACCAAACCCAAAACTTCGCCGTTCCTATTTCGCGGTCCAAGAGGGTACCGAAAACTAGCATAACAAGAAGACACCGAAAAGGCACCCTCTAGAACAATAGTCCACTCCACCCTATCCTCTTCGGACATACCTAAGTCATGGCCATTCAACTTTGTTTCGAAGCTAGGTTGAAGAAACAACACACTTGGATGCAACACCACCCAATCAATACCACAATCACTCCAACACCACTCTCCATTACTCCATCCCCCTATACCGGCCACCGAAACCTTTTTCAAACAAGAAGCCGAATATAAATCCAGAAAATAATCCTTCAAACTAGAATCCTCCAACCATCTAGCTTTCCAAAAAGGAGTAGTATTACCTCTACCAATAACAAACCTACAATACTCCACCATTAGACCACTTTTACAATAGTTGCTAATAATAATAATGTCCTTCCACCAAGACAATTGTGAAACGGAAGAATTTTACTATTACCATCACAACACACTTTCATAGCAATATAGCCATATCGAGTTTTCAATAAATTGAACCAAAGCGTATCGTGTCCTTGAAGAATTCTCCATCTCCACTTATTAAGAAGGGCAATATTAAAATCCACTATATTTTTGACACATAGCCCCTACATTTCGAAAAGGAAGGCACACTTTCTTCCAACTTACCCAATGAATCTTTCTCTTTTCCTCCAACCCTCCCCACAAGAAACTACCTTGCATGCTCGTAAATTCTTTGGCAACCTTCCTCGGCATCTTATAAAAATATGTAGTGAAAATAGTTAAAGAACAAAGAATTGATTTCAATAAAGTAATTCTACCTCTAATATTAAGAAACTGATTCTTCCAACCCGCTAATTAACTGTTTCTTCATCTTATTTAAAAGAGAGAACCACGTTGAGTACTTACTCGGATTGAAGACAATCGGTATTCCAAGAAAAGAGAAATTACTATCTTCATGTGGTGTCATTTTTTTTACCTCCCCGTTTCACTTGGGAGGACGGCACGCTAGACCCTTCACGCGAAATTTGGAAGGAGGAAGCGCCCATGGCGGGATGAATTTTGTTTCAGTTCTTCCTACGATATCACACGAACTTTTTAATTATCCTACGAGTAGGAAAGGGGAAAAAGATCTCAAATAAACCCTAAGAGTTTGCTAAGTGTGGGGATTCACCTAGACTAGAAATTCTGGAGTCCGGGGGGTCGGTTATACATAGGGAAGAGTTTAAGCACCCCACATATCCGTAGTACTCTACGGGAACCTTCTCTGTGTCAATGTGATTGTGTTTGTTGCTAATTGATTGGGAAAGTCTCTCCTTTGTGTTAGGAGATGGAATTGAATTGAATGAAAAGAAAGACAGACAGACTGACTATTTTTGGTTTTTTATTAGCTCGCTGAGATTCCTTGTGAACCTCATGCCTACATATTCGTAATGGAAGTCAGAGCTTTTTGTAGCTCGGAGAACTAATTAGGGAAATTAATATATTTTTTGTGCCTTGCTTAAAGCTCAAGGTTGAAGCTTGAATTAAATCTCTGTTTACAGTAAAGAGACATGAAATTATCTTTATAGAGAGGTATTTCTACTATTCCACCACAAACATTTTGAAGTGACAGAAAAGCTGAATTCATTTCATTAAGAGAGGGAGCCTACTTGGTTGATCAAGTATGACAGCCAACATGCCTCTTGAATGAAAGAAGGATTCTCATCCAAATTAGGGAAAGTGTACAAGTCTGGGTTTGTTTGCCTCAGAGCATGCCTTTCAAAGTCCTAAATGGGAGAATGTTTGAAATTGAAATTGAAATTGAAATGTTTGTTTGTTTGATTGTGGTGAGATAGGAGAAATATCTTTCTATAGAGATAAGCTATGTCTACCTACTGTTTGAAAGATTTGATTTTTAGCTGGCTTGTATGAGGCCCAAGCTTGAGGCTTTTGATTGATTTATTATTTTATTGACTCTGGGAGATAACTCTACTGGGGATTGACTTAAGCTAAGAAGTCTTAGTGTTCTGTACAAAGCCCAGAATTGAGGCTGACTCTAGCTGGAGAGCATTTATTTGATGGATTTTATTTGGTGTTCTGTACAAAGCCCAGAATTGTGGCTGACTCTTAACTGGGGAAGTTATTATTTCATGCCTTGTATGGGGCCCAAGGTTGAGGTTGACTCTTTGGGGAGTTTTACTCTGCTGGAGGATTTATCTATTAAAAGACTGATTTTTTGGAGGCTAACCCTTTCCAGGGATTTGAATGATAGCAGAAATATTATCTAATTGAGACTTCTTGTTTAAAGCCCAAGATTAAGGCTGACACTGACTGAGGATAGATAACTATGGATCCTAGACTCTGCTAAGGAAATTAATGAAGATAAGGGTGACAGAGACTGTCCATGTCTCTCATTCCAAAAGGTGTACTCAATACGAGATTGAGACAATCTTAGCTTGTTTAAAGTCTGGTTTGAAAAGTAGAAGAAACTCACCAGGATAGGCTAAAAGGTGACTAAAGACCTGTTCCTATGTTTATAAGAAACCTGATGGGTCCTTGTATACAAGCTCAAGAGGAAGCTGGAAATGCTTTTAAGAAGCCTGTAGGTCCTTGTACAAAGCCCAAGAGGAGGCTAATCGAGGGTCATCGAGGGTCCTTGTTATAGCACAAGAGAAAGCTATGTGGTTTTGAACTTATTTTGGCTCTAAGCAAAAGGGTAAGAGGTTTCACCGGGAATAATTCCTCTTGGGTGGATATATCCTATTTTTTTGTTCTAAGGCTTTTTCAAGATGTTTCACCGGGAATAATTCCTCTTGGGTGGATATATCCTATTTTTTTGTTCTAAGGCTTTTTCAAGATGTTTCACCGGGAATAATTCATCTTGAGGGTTTGAACTAAAAGATCTCTAATTAGGAAAGAGCCTTCACCGGGAAGACATTCTCAATCCTAGACAATAGTTCTATAATATATATAGTTTAACTGTCTTAAGGTTTACACTCAAACGTAGTTCTAAACAATATATAAACAGTTCTATATTTGACAGTAATTTAAATAAAGACTGTAAATTGAAAGCTATAAAGCCTAACCTGGATGGAGTGGAGGCCTTTGAAGATGTATGTACAAAGCCTTACCAGCAGTTTTATTGATATTTGAATATTTATGATAAACAGTTAAAGATTTTTGAAAACAGAAGAAGTGAAGATGGACATAGGTCACATAGGTATCTGAAGAGTTTCACCGGGAATAATACCCTTCAAATACCAGAAGAAAGTTTTGAAAACAGAAAGAAGATTTTGTAAATACAGTTTTTGAAAACAAACTAATGAAAAGAAAAAGGTGTTGGGTCTTACACTCTATTAAAGGCCCAATACTTTATAGTACTGGTTTAAAAGAAACAGTTGAAAGATTTGAAATGACACAAGGTTTTGTTGTCTGAAAACCTTAGTTGTCTGTTTAATTAAGGTTTGAAAACAGTTTTGAAAATTGACAAAAGTCAACTTAATTAGGGTTTAGACAAAGTCTATACCTAATTAAGACCTACATGATTAGGGTTTTATCACAAAAAATATTTACAAGAGATTAGGTTTTGAAAATCAAGAGAAAACTATATTTAAAGTATTTTAAAATACTTAAAAATATGTTATTTTAAACCTAATAAAAATATATCAAATAAATAATATTTTTGTGATTTTTTGGGTTATTCATAAAATAGATACATTAAATGAAAAGTGTATAAAAAATGAAATGAAAATGATTTAATTTGATAGGTGAGTTAATTGGTTGAATTTGTGAAGAAAATTAAAGAAAATAGTGATAAAAAAGATGTTTTGGTCTCATCATGGTTTGAACCCACTCCCTTGCAATCAACTACTCAAAATAACACCACTGGGCCAACGCGCGCTTGGTGTCAAAGGAGTGACTCTATTGCAATACATATGTTATTCAAGTGCATAGAACAAAAAAAAGAAATAAAATCAAAAGGTCTGGGGCGAGGGGGGTTCGAACCCCTGACCTTGGGCACGCGCAACACACAAACTCACTTTACCACTGGGCTATAACGATTTAGTCGTTTATGAAACGCCTACCACTCAAAATAAAATAAACTCTAACCCTGGATTTGAATTTTGCGCGCCACCACCATTGTCATCTTCAACCTCAAGCTCTCATATTTTTGAAATTCTGAACTCTCTCAATTCTCAACCATTTGCAAAGATGTAAAGATCAAACTTGCTCTAAATTCACTCACGATTCCAGATATATAACTAACATAAATTTATATTAACTATATCTACTGAATTAAACAAAATACGTGAAGAACCCTAAAATTCAAAAATAAAATTAAATGATGATGCTGATGAATAAATGCATGAGAGTAAAGGGCTTTTGATCCTCTAAGGACACTGAATGAACTGGTATCGAGCTTTATAAGAAAGAGTACTTGAATAAGTGAGTTGGGGTTTGAAAAAATACCTCTGAAAATGGAGGTCGTGAGGATGATGGAGAACACCTAGGCTTATATGAATAATCCTAAAAGCTTCCTTGGAACTCAGTGATGCTAACTGGATACTTATTGCACCTTGAATGCTCCAGGATTTCTCTACTCGACACCTTCTATTTGAGCTTCAAGTGAACATGGAGGTTTGTGATTCTGTGATTACAGATGTGCTGCAGGCATTTGGATAGCTTCACTATCACCTAAGGAACGTGCCTGGATGCTTTGGCTAGCTTGACACCTTCTGAATTGCTCTATGGACCTCCAACTGCATGGGATCCAAAATGAAAGCAACAATGGTGTTCTCCCACCTACAGAAGTGATCCAGATGTTTGGATCAACTCCAATGAACCTCTTTGAGATGTTAGAATGCTTACTTCTCAAAGAAGAGCTCTGGTTTGAAGAAATCGATTCTTCTTGCCAAAGAACTTTGAAAAACCATAAGCATGAGAGAGAGAGAAGGAGAAAGCAAGGAATTGAGTTGCTTTGGTGTGTTTATTACTGATGAAGGCTCTTCTATTTATAGGCAAATGATGCAGAGCAATTGGATATAGTGAGCTTGCTTAGTGAAGTAAGTTTGGTTCCTTGGCCATGAAGGAATTCAAAGAATATTCCAAGTGCAATGATGAGCTCTTTGAAACCACTCCCTAGCCATCGGTTTTGCTTGATCTTAGGGGACAATTCTGATGCATAAGTGAGCTCCAATTGGTTGGGAAGAGATTCCTTTGGTGATTCATCAATTTGCCATAAATTCCCAAATGTAATCATTACATAATCACATGCCTTTGTTTTTGGGAATATTCTTCAATCCTTATGCAATGATGAAAATGGATGTATGGTATGCTTGCAGATGTATTATGGGTCGTGTAACATCACTTAGTGAAGCCATTTGCACAAAATTGCAAAGTTTCAAATTGTACATGACCTATAATTTTACTCCATGAGGCCAACTTTGAACAAGCATAACTCCTAGCTCAAAATGAATTTGGAGGAGGTTGAGCACAATTTGGAAAGCCCTAAATATCTACTTCAATTCATTAGTTTGGGGTTTCTTCAGAATAATTTAGGCAAATTGTGAAAAATGAGCCCAAAGTTGGAAGAAAACTAGGTCAAAAACACTTAGAAAAAATTTCCAAGTTTTTAAGGCCTATAACTTCCAAATCCTAAATCTCTCAAATGATTGATCTTTTGAAAAAAGTTGCTATGTAAGATGTTTTTTTATTTTGCAAGATCTACAACTTTCATGTTGGAAGTTTTTTGAGTTGTGTAGGTGAAATTTTGAGTTCCCATAATGCCCTTAAAAACTCTAATTCCTGACTTTTTGATCCATAATGAATTTTCTTGATTTTCTTTTGCCAAATGACTCTAATAATCATATATTGATGATATTGATCTCAAAAAGTCATGGTTTGGCCAAAAATCCTAAAAGTCAAAGATAATCTTGTACAGTTGACTTTTTCTTGATGAAGTGAAATCTTGGACTTTTGTGATGAATCAAGTTCTCTTCCTCAAAAGACTGATGTGAATAGATTATACTAAGGTAATAGAAGTTCTTGAACCATGTTTTGAGTTTTGGATCCATGTCCTGATTAAAAGTCAACTGTCCAGGTGAATTAGGTTAAAAACCCTAATTGTCGACCAGATGTAATTGATGACTGTAGATCTTGAATTGAAGTGTAATGTCCAACGGGTAATGTCATATGAACCAATTGAAGATATTTGAACCAATTGATAGATGTCTTGGAGCTTTTTAGGGTTTCCCAAATGTGATCCCTGATTACAGTCCCTGATGGACTCAAAACCCTAGATTAGTGAACTAAGCAAACTTGGGGCCCAGATGATTGGGTGTCTAATCAATCATAGGTGAATAGAATTAAGCTTTTTGAGTCCCATGATTTTATTAGAGACTAATCCCTTTATTGATTGATCCTTTTCCTGAACTCTTTTGTTTCTGAACATCCTCGATTAAGCACTAGATGAACAAGTGACTGTTCTGAGTATCTGTTTTGATTCTGATGAAAAGCCTGAAAGTATGACATCTCAGGGGGGGTCAAAATTAGGGTATGACACTTCCACCTTACAAAAAAGAACATAGGAAGCGGATTCCAAAAATTTCTACTCGCATTAATACCAATCAATTTGCTTTTGTAATAATTAATGCCTAGTTCCAAAACAAGTTCAAAAGCCCTCAAGACCGACTTTATAGCCCACACATGTGATCAGGACTTTATAGGTATATCGAAATAATGACTGCAAGTGCACAGTCTAGTCGTTAAGTGTTAAAAGATATCGAACCCACAGAGACTGTGAATCACTAACGTGCGATCTATGTTACTAATTCAGCTAAAGCTACCGAGTTGTTGATTTTTGGGGAACGGAAAGTAAATAAAGATAGAATTTAAATAAATAGATATTGAGATACCGGTATGCAAATGTCGGACTTCGGGAGTTCAATAAATCATTCAGCTTAGTTTAGTAATTTGTGAAAATATTTTTCAGTAGTAACTATTCATTTAAAAACCATTAATTAGCATTTTCATGTCCATAGAAAAGATTATATTACTAGACCTAGTGGATGCACTTTAAATCCAATAATACGTTTTGAAAACGTACAGAAACTAATTAGACTCTTAAATAATTTTCGTGTATTTAAAAACTAATGTCTGATTTACTACTATCTGGATTGATCCCCACGCTTTCGTGTGCGGGTTCTAGACTTAATTAATTTTCCACTCTCGTGGCAAAACCGTGTTAAATATCCTCTCACTCTCGTGACAAGGGTAGTTAAATTTAGCATAGAAATCTAAAACTAGAAAAGTATTTTGTTTTAAAGATTAAACCGAACTATTACCGAATTCCCTCGGTACTATGACTTACATACCGGTACAAATTAATTTAGCCAGACATGTTATAAATTTCAGTCATACAAAATAAATAGAACGGAGATGATAGTAATAACATGGCAATCAAATTATAGTATGAATTAAGCATATAAATAAGAACCTGTAAAAATAGATTAAACTAAATATACTTCAAATGCCAAATTGCTCCAACAGTAGATTATTCTTCAATGCAGAATTTGAAATTGCAGAAAGTATAAATTAATCCTAAGGTACAATAATCCCTCAATGCAAAGGATTATTGTTTTGGGCGGTGAAATAAAAGGCTTAAAATGAAAGGGTTGCAAAATAGGAAATTAATGTAAAAGCTAAACTTGCACAAAACTAAAATCTGGAAAAACTGGAAAGTTGAATCAGGAGCGGAAAGAGGTTTCAAATGGTAACTGACAAGTATATATAGATGTTCAAATAGCATGACCTAAGTCTCCATCAATTTAGGGAGCACTCACGTCAGTTCCCTTTGAATGATTCTTCAATCTTCAGTGAAAATAGGAGAAGTGAGCTACTGATACGTGCTTCTGTTGTGGGCTTTGCAATTTAGTAGAAAATACTTTGTGCCGATCGTAACAATAGTTGCGCCAAGGGGCATAACTTAAACACCGTCCTGGTTGTGACATATATGTTACGGTCGTAACAGGTTGAAAGTTCTTATTCTTGGCAGACACTCCTGCTAAATAGCATAAGTGTATGTTTTTGTCTGTTTCTTTCATATTTCTTCACATAACTTCAAATATCTTCATATAATCTCAGATGATAAATAAATACCTGAAATCATAGAGAAATGCCAACGTGAAGCAAGATAATCGGTAAAAATGGATAAATAGTTCATGTAAATTAAGTGCAAAATGCGATACGTTTTTGCGTTATCAAACTCCCCTAAACTTGAACCCTTGCTTGTTCTCAAGCAAGTAATCAATACTTTAATACATCATGAATTAAACGCAAGTGACACAGCATCGAATCGTACGTGGTTTGTCAAGGAATTTTCTGTTAGAGTGACAAAAGCTTAATTTCGCACTAAAGTTACGGTAATGAGATTAAATAACTCCACCTATGCAGACCATTCCGATTCATGCCATTATACCTCAACGTCATTTTTTCGCTATGTTTCACCCATTTTCATTCGAGTGCAATCATATTAAGCCCTTTATCTTTACACGGGCATAGTAGAGTAACCGGTTAGTGATTATGATCAACATTAGCTTGGGTTTCTGGCACATAATTATGGCAACCTCTTTTAACTATTTGCAAGTTGCGGGGGATCAAATCGTAATCCTCCCAACCAAGTTCAGTTCCAGATGCATCTGAACCAACTGACAATAGCTCTTTTTTTATGTTATATCTGCGAGAAATGCATCCTTTGGATTAAATGACCGGGTGAGGGTCACCTAACTTAGTCGTGGCATTCTATGATAAAGTATGTAGCATTGTTAATTATTCGGGATCATTCACTTATATTCATCTATTCTCTATGTAGTTTGTGTTTAAGATGGTGCCGACTGCTAAATAAACTACTTGGGGCTACTTTATAACTAAAGTTTAAGATTTCGGTATAACGGGTACTCAAATCTGCCTTACTTAAGAGGGAATTCTAGAGTGTCAAGACCGTAACAATTTTTGTTTCAATTTCACTTAAATATCTAACATCGCATAAAGTTTGACAACCTATATACTTTGGAATCAGGGCGAAATTATGAGTAGATTGGTGTTAGCTTTTTCAATTTCTGAAGGTTTTGGTCGAGCTCTGCCGTTGGTGTGGCCAGAGAAGACGACCGGAGCTCTGCTCCGGCGTCTGTTTTCATTTTGCTGTCTCCTCTCTCCGTCATGCTTGACGTGGTGAATGATAATTGGTTGAGGGGTTTCTTTTATCTTGTAGTAACTTAAGTCCATGCGTGACCGATTGATTTTGTTCTTATATTTTACCTTTTTTTTTAATAAGCAATTTGTATCTAGCAGGTTTCGAACCTGAGACCTTGAGAGGAGCACACTCTCAGAACCCAAGTGTTTCACCGCTAGACCACACACACGCACCCTTATATTTTTCATGTTATGCTTATGTGAATAAGACCTTAGGTTAAATAAATAAAAGGGCATGTTGATG
The DNA here is from genome assembly GCF_029867415.1 of Vicia villosa. NCBI lineage: Eukaryota > Viridiplantae > Streptophyta > Magnoliopsida > Fabales > Fabaceae > Vicia > Vicia villosa. The sequence continues at coordinate 98,425,519 of NC_081182.1, forward strand.
ATGAATAAAAGGGAATATAAGCAATAAATGTGGAATGAAAATAAGAGGTGTTTGTGATAAGCATGGGCCACATGGTGATTCTAATATTGGGCTTGCAGATTTTATTTTCCACACCACCTCTATTCGGGTCCAGATGTGCATAACAAAGAAATTTCAGTTCATATCAAAATTGCTTTTACACCCCCAGCTTAGGCAGAGTTCTTTTTTGTTTAAAATTGTTTCTCCTATAATTTCTGATTGGTAAATCATTTCCATATCGAATAAAAAATACCAAAAATGCTTTTTAATTTCTTTGATGTCTTAGGATATTTTAGATTTTTTTTGTAGGATTTTATAAATTAAATTGGTATTTTCTTTAAGCACTTTCCTTGAGCTTGTTCATGTGGCTTTTTTGTTTTGATACACTTAGGAAATTGATTTGGAATAGGGACTTAAAAAATGAATTTTGTTGTAATCTTTTGTATACTTTCATTGGACATGTATAGGATGCCATGTATAAAAACTCCAAGATTAATTCCAATTTTTTATTAAATTTTGGTTTAGGTTTAAAACGTGGTTCATGTATGTTTGAAAATAATAGTTAGTGATTACTAATTGTTATTCTTCCATCTTTTATGGTTATTTCTTTTGGGTTTCAATTGTCTTAATCCCTCTTTATTAAGAGTGGATTAGGTTAGGGACTTGATAAAGTTACCAACCATTTTGGGTTTCATTTCTTTTGTATGTTTTACTTGTTTAAGTTTGATGTCATATCTTGATTACTTGCTTAAGTAATTCAAGACAGTTTGTATGTCTTGCTTGTTTAAGTGTAGACCTTGTGATTTAATACTTGCTTAAGTATCCAAGTGAGGTGATTATCTCTTATTGCTTTCTCACTTATCGCTTGCCATGTTCCCTTAGGGTGGTGACTTCAATCTTGTATAAGATTAGTCACATAGAACAACTTAGGTTGAATTCTATGCATGTTAACAATAGGTAGAGATCCCCTTTTATCCTTGACCTTAGGGCCATCATTGTATGTTAACATTAGGTTAGAGATTTCCCTTTAGAGATGTATGCTCCCCCATTTGCATTCTTTTTCTCTTTCAACTTTAAAACACCTAATAAATACCGAAGAGGATCATACTACTACTTCTTTTATAGTGGGAAAGAAATGATTGGGGTATAGACCCTGGTGTATTTCTTTTCTAATTAGTGGGAGAGAAATGATTGAGGTGTAGACTTTGGTCTATTTCTTGACTACTACTTAGGGAAATGATTGGGGTGTAGATCCTGGTGTATTTCTCTAAACACTTAAACTTTTTGGTATGATTCAAGTCACAAATAAATTCCCTTTAAAAAACACCCAATCAAAAATACTCAAAATACTTAATAAAGGTTCAAATTAAAACAAAGTAAGGAAATGGTGCTAAGCCTTGTAGTGGGTTTTGTTCATCATGGAATTACATCAAAAAACACAAACCAATGTTCTCTTGATTCTAAGAACACATTAATTCCATTTCATACTTAGGCGTATAAGTCTCCAAGGGTCGAGCATCATGGATTGTGACCTTAACCTCTGTTCACCTAAAAAACACAGAAATAAATGGAAATTTTTGAGCCGAACTACGGTAGCTCTGATTCCTAGTAAGGGATACGTAGGCATTAGGTCGCGGGGCCTAAGTGGGCACAATTGTAAATAATTCTTTCTTTTCCCCGTGTTTCTTTTGGGAGCCTGGATCTGCTTTGTATTTGACTTGTTTTTTTGAATTAATATATTTTCTTTTTCCAAAAATTATTTAAAAACTATATATTTAATATTCAATAAATTATTTGATAAGTAATTTATATTTAAAATAATCAATTGCATTTTAAAGATATATTTGAATATCATTTAAACTATTTAAACATATTTCAAGATACTCAATCACATTTTAAAAATATATTTAAATATTTTAAAAAAATTCTTGTCAAAACAAAACTCAACACAATTTTTCAAAAAAAAATATTTTTATTCTTTTTAATTATATTTAATTTATATTATTTTTATATTTTTTATGATGTATTATTATAGTAATTCACTTCAAACTAATTTATTTTAAAATAATACTTATTTATATAATTGGTGATAGATAATTTTTAATAATAACGTAATATATACATTAAGATCGGGTTTCTAGTTTATAATAAACCAGAAAGCTTGGCTTCATGGCAAGGATCCTCCTACACATTTGGAAGAGTTCAATCTCTCTTGGTGGTAAAATTTTCATGCATTTTGCGACAGGACAGGAGATAAAATATCTATTAACCCTTAAATTTATTTCTATTTAAGCTACTTTATCCTCCTATTTTAAGTTATAACTTTAAAATATAGTAAAATACTTTTCTACATATTTGCATATACAAGTCATCTGGCAATTGAATTTTGTCTGATAATTTTAGAGAATGCATAAAAGAAAAACTATATTTAGCGTTCTAATTCCTGTGTGTTATTGAAATATAACAATAAATAACAAAATATATAATAAACATATAACTTGGACAAAATATGTTGGTATTCTTTACCAGGAACTTAGCAACTCTGCTTCCAATTTCCACTACTATATGAAAAGTAAAACTTTATAGTTAGTACTTCCCTTGTAGTTGTATCCTATACTTATTATTCCGCGATTTCAAATCAGTTGCATTGTGCAAACAAAAACCTATATAATTATCTTTCATGTATTGATTCTCAAACTTCAATGGTTTAAGACATCTTGGCTCTTGCAAATAATATACCAGCAAAGAGACCTGAAAATAGTGTGCAATGCATTATTAGATAAATTAAGATAGGGAGGAAAAAAGTGTTGAGTGGTTCTGATGAATTACCAAATAAAATGCTGAATAAATTTGATACACTCAGAGGAACTTTGAACACTAAAATGCCAGCAATAGAGATTGGAATCTTGTTTAAGGAACCTACAAGACTGCAAAACAGACAGAAATAGAGAAATTGGAGGACCATAAAAGAAACTCAACATAAATAAATAACTGAAACAGTTTGGATTTTGCTGAAGGAACTTAATTTGATACACTCGGTTTTAGGTTTTTTTTTAATAGTCTTAATATCAGTTAATAATAGCAATTTGATACAACTCGATTCACAAAGAATCAGTTGTTTCGAAAAGGTAAAATCCAGTTTTCTGTTTAGGTAGCCCTGGTTCGGTTCAGAATCAATAACAATTCGGTTCCGTTGTACCAATCTATTGTAACGGTTTCTGTTAGTTTCTGTCCTTTTGTGCAACTTTTAGCAGGGTAATTTGTGTATTGAACTTGAACTTCATAAAAGTACCTGTATGTTGTAGGGCTAGTTTGATGTAAAAACCACATCGAGGTGAAACTGATGGAAAGTCCGATCAGTCCACTAGCTGTTGCGACAATCCAAAACTCCGGCAGTTTAACTACGTCGCTGGAAACCAAAATAAAAACGACAGTGAGAATGCAGAAGGCTTCGTTGAATTTCAAAACAAAGAAACATACACTCACGCGTGTATTACATAATCCCACTCGCCGAAAAGGAATATCATGATGATGGCAAAAGGTAAAGACAATAAATTGTTGAGTAACACCATTGAGACTTCATTAAGAGAACCAGATTTTGTTGACTTTTTCGCTTCGTCCATAACCCACCTGAGGGTAAGCTGTCACAAAACGAAAAAAAATGTTTAATCAATGATTAAATTATCAATCACATGAAAAAACAGAGAAGCCTCTTACAGAATATGGAAATTTTACAAGGACTAAATATGCATACCGAATAACTTGCAGTAAGAAAACAATTCATAATCTGCCAGGCATAACCGGCTGCATCAAATGAGAGATCTGTAACACCTCCACTGACAGCAGAGATAATCTGTATAAAGAAGAGAACATAACTTCTAAAACATATATCAAAACGGGAACATAACTTCTTTATACGTCAGACCAAATAAAGGTTCCATAAACATCGCATTACCATCAAATGGTCCTAACCAACAATGAAATGAACTCAAGTTTGTGAAATTAAAAGCAAATCAATGAGTATAATACAAGAATGTCACTCACCATCACAAACATTGCAGTCCATACTTTGGAACTCTGACGCTTACGGAATAAATATAACTCTCCAATTGCAGTTAAGATATTAGTCACATTCTTGAGAATTGTCACCATTGCAATGTTTATGTATTTCAAACTGAAATAAAATGCACCAGAAGACATTAAGCAGACATTAAGCGTAGATAGGACCAGCACAAGATGTATAATTTGCTACAAAATTGAGCTGTGTCACAATAATAAGGTAGAACCTCTCTAAATCGAATATCAAAATCAACATCAATGCATGTCTTAGTAAAAGATACATAAAAAGTACAGCTTTTTCAATACCTATACATGCCTGAGACAAGCATGGCAATAAATATCACATTCACCGGCAACCAAACCCTAACCAACCTCCAATTGAGCTTTTCAACTGAAACTCTGCCACAGAGAGCCAATAGAACGACAACCAGAGTACTGATAAGGTTCTGAAAAGTAAACGGATTAACAAACATCACATACGGCCCGATTAAAATCTCTTGCCATCATTTCGAGCTCTCACGAAGCTAAAAGAACAACAGAAACTAACTTACTTGATAAAACATCAATGATATTCCAGCATTGAAATTATAACTTGATAAAACGATTTTGTTCAGCATTATCATGCTGCAAGAGGAAATACAGTAAGCAGTTCCAGAGATAAGTGGTACAGACTTCTTGGCAGATCCATGCAATCGATCCCTTTCCTCATCATCAACATTAAAACTGCCATTATCACCGGTTGTAGCTTTATTTCCTTTCAGATATCTGTAGCATAATAGATATAAAAACAAAGAAAGGGAAAAACACTAATACATAGAAATATGCCAGAGGTGTAATATCATTGAAACACAAAGGATTTTTATGAACAAAAATGTAGAAAAGAGTTGTTTCGCACCTATCATACAAAGCTCTTCGCTCTGCATTTGTTACATACTTGTTCGGCGACAACTTTCCTTGCTCGTAAATTCCGTTGAAAGATGTGTGCACTGTCTTACCCTTTTCATCTAGTGATATGTTTGAACCTATAGTTTTCGCTAACCCTGGCTCTTCAAAGTCATGATCAGTAGCAATGTCTAACTTAAAATCAGAAGACATATCATAAACCTAGAAATAGGAAAAATAAGGCAAAAATGATTAGCAAAACAGAACAGTAGTTGAAAACCAACAGAAGAAAAAAATAGAAGCGTGATTCTTACGGTTTATGCACAGTATGCAAAGCTTGATTATCTAGAAAGAAGCAAACTTGGACAAAATAACGAATACCCAAATGAAGATAAATTGAGAAAACCTCATTAAACATATGTGGGAAATGAAAAAACCGCGGTTACCTCAATTGTGGTAAAGGTGAATCACGGAATGAACGTGATCAAAGGTTGATCCTTTTTGAAGAAGACGCAAAGGGGAAATGTGATAAAAGGCGAGAATCCAGGTGGGTGAGGAGGAGGGAAGGAGTAGAATAATGGGGATGGAACGGATTCCGAGGGATGCGAAGTCAACGAGATTGGAGCTGCCATGGCGTATGGTAACTTGAAGAACAAATGAGTGAAGTGAAAGATGCAGAAGAAAAAAGAGGCGGATTTTGCGTGTGAATGTGAGGATCGAAAGGTTTTGTTTTGTTTAATTGGGAGGATTTAAACATCTATACAAATAATTGTTTTCACAATGTAACTATGCCTCTCATAATATTATTTTTGGGATGAAACTATTATATAATTGAAAATTTACCCAAGTACATTAAATGTAAGTTAACATTTCCAATTCAAATTTAGTGGTCATTTAGCTAATTGATTTGGCAAAAAAGCCAAAGGATAAGTGTATGATGTTAAAGATGGATTTCGAGAAAGCTTACGATTCTGTCAATTGAGATTATTTGGAATTTATGTTCAAAGAGATGGGCTTCTTTGATATTTGAACCAGTTGGATGAGAGTTTGTGTATTCACTAGTTCAATATCGATTTTAGTTAACAACAGTCCAACAAAAGATTTCAAGGTGGATAAGAGACCTCGTCAAGGAGATCCTCTTGCTCATTTCCTATTCTTAATCGCCGCAGAAGATCACACGGGTCTAGTGAAGAAGGTAGTGGAGTTGGACCTTTATAAAAGCTTCAAAGTTCACGAGGTCTCGAGTTTAATGTCCTACAGTATGTAGACGATACATTATTAATAGGCCAAGGATCCCGGGACATTCTATGAAGTTTTAAAACTATCTTGTGAAGTATTGAGTTGGTATCTGGTTTAAAAGTTAACTTCTACAAAAACAAGCTATATGAAGGGAATTTAGAAGAACATTTGTTACTAGCAGCATCTAATTTTCTATACTGCAACCTTGATAAAGCACCATTTTGCTTCTTAGGACTTTTGGTAGGCGCTAATCCTTGAAGAACAGAGACTTGTAAGTTGATTATCAGTTATTTCAAAAAACAAATCTCTGTTTTGAAAAGGAAAAATCTATCCATTAGTGGAAGGCTTGTATTCTTTATAAATTCGGTTCTTAGTAGTCTTCTGGTGTTCTTCTTTTCCTTTTACAAAGCACCAAAAAAAGGTCATTTCAGAGATGTCACAAATACATAGGCACTTTCTTTGGGGAGGAAGATTTTAATCGTGTAAAGTTTGTTGGGTAAAATGGGACATCGTTTGTTCACCAAAGGAAGAATGAGGGCTCCGAGTAAAAAAAAATCTTCTCTTGTTCAATCTCGCGTTGTTAAATAAATGGTGATGCCAATGTTTGGTCCAATGTAAAAATAAATGGTGATGCCAATGTAAAAAAAATCTTCTGTGGAAAGGGCGTTGTAGCTTTATTGTGAAGTGAGTGGGTTTGATTTCCACCTCCCACAAATTTTTGAAGTCATAATATATTTTCTCATATTAACTAACAATTAATATAAAATGTTATGCCTACATGGCATTAAAATTAACAAATAAATAAAATAAAAAGCCACATGGGCACAAATTTTGGAGGTCATAATATATTTTCTCATATTAACTAACAATTAATATAAAATGCTATGCCTACATGGCATTAAAATTAACAAATAAATAAAATAAAAAGTCACATGGGTCATCCACATCATTAAAAAAATAAAAAATAAAAAAACTGCCACGTTAGTTTTTTTCTGATTGGATGTGATGAAGATAAAAAATGAGATAATCTTAAATGGTAGGGTAATTAGTGCAACTCTTTTTTTACGAGGAGGTTTTTTAAATATCACATATATAGCACGGGCCAAAAAAGCTATTTACCCAATAAATTATTTACTTATTATATTTAGAAATAAAATAATATTGTTTAATTAATTTTATTTTATAATTAAATCATATTTAAATTAATCATTTCTCTTTGTGAAAAATCAAATATAGTTAGAAATAAATTTGAGATTCAAATTAATCTAGATTTTTAGTGAATTAAAAATCAAAAGTCGATTTGATACTCTTATTTTTTCAAACATTTAATCAAGTTAATTCTAGTGTCAACCTAAAACTCTAGTTTTTTTTTTTTAAAGTATACAAGAAAAAATAAATTTATTATTATTAATAATAAATTAGTTGTTATTATTTTGGGTGAAATTTGAACAATATTGCTAGTACAATGACTTTAGGATTGACACAATTTTGCTAAATTATGGGTTAGAGCAAGGATGTTATGGAAGATGTTCTAACATACTGTTCAAGAAAGATGTTCTGACAGATGTTGTGACATTCTGTACTAGAACATGTACAGACTGTTTTTAAATTTTGACAAATTTTGATTTAATTCTGTAATTTTTTTGGATATATCTCTGTAATTTTTTTTGCAGGTCAAGAAGATTTAATCTAAAATAAGTTTCATATCTCGAGTTGTACAAGTTGCCAATATTGAATGAAAAGACAATTTAGGAAACTTGGTTTTTTTATTCCAAGATTTATGGAATTCATCTGCACAATCGGTGTATCACTCAGCTTGTGGATCAAGAAATATCTTGATGCAGATTTCGAAGTCCATGAGTTGTAGAAGTGTATTTAAAGAAAAGATCTGACCTAATGTAATTTGAACTTTCACAATTTATAAATTAAGGGAAACTTAGAGTTGCAAGTTTGAGAGTCTCTCGTGTAGGTGTAAGGTACCCTTGTATCTTTTGATACTTGAGGTAGACGTAATTTTCTCAATCAGAAGCCTTTAGGTAATGAGTCAAATATTGTTCTCATTCTTGAAGCTTTTAAGCAAAAGAGTTGAGTTTTTGTATTGGAAGTGTAATCTTCCTTGTTGAGTTGTCTTTTGATGCAATCACTGGGATTGAGACTGTTAGATATCACTGAGGTGATTTAGGAAGTAAGATGGCGATTTCCCGTGTATAAATGTTGATTTCTAGGTAGAAGTTGCATTAGGTAGTGACTAGGAGAGAAGTTGTAAACTAGTATTGTTTAGGCTTTGAACTAATACTGTTAACAGTGGGTTTCCTTCCTGGCTTAGTAGCCCCCAGAGTAGGTGATGTTGCACCAAACTGGATTAACAATTCTCTGTGTTATTTATCATTCTGTAATTTTTATTTCAGTATCAAACACAACATGATGAATTTGTTCAATTTGAAGACAAACGTTATAACATCCGTCTCGACATTGTTATGATGTTACGACATCAATATTAACATGTTTTTTCTGTACTAAAAATTTCAAATATTTTTAAAGTTACAAAGCCAAAATTTTAACACTAAATTGACAACCATGATCAAGTAAATATTATATTGATCTAATAATAAAATAATATAATTTCGAATTCATATTTTTTTCAAATACAATAATAGATTTACAATCTTTTATAAAATAAATTATCACCATCATCTATTATCAAAATTATGTTTCATTTTTATTTTAAAATTGTTATAATTATTTGAAACGTATTAAAAGAAATTATTATTCTTTTTTTTTTATTTAGAAATAATCAAATACTAGTATTTATAACTAATTATAATTACTATGATTTGAGTCGCAAATCATTTTATTTTAAAAGTGTTTTCATTTCTTTGTTGTTACAATTCAGTGGTTTGATTGTGATTTTATAAGAAATTTTGGGTTCGAATTATGTCATTGTATTTCTCTCTCCAATAAAATTTTATTTTAGTATATATTAGCCATTAGGTCGCTATAATCAAAGTTTTTTCGGACCGGTCAGCGGCCGAATAACGGAAAGGTTCAATCATCAATCTAATGTCATAAGGTATTACAGTCATAGTGCATCTACTACCTCAAAGCTCGTACTCGATCTACACCACGAATAATTAATTAATTATTTATTGTCGAATATCATCCATCAATTATCAGTATACAACGCTAGAAACAAGGATAATGTTCAATGATTCCTTCACCCCTTCCATGTGGGACTATCAAGCTAATAGTCTCTTTTAGGGAAAGGGAGGACAAAATAATTGTAAATGCGGGTTTCCTCGTAATCCCTTGTGAAATCATCTGCCATGGCATCCCTGGGAGGTCGTTTCTCCCAGTATTAAACTCAGTGGTATCCCAGGTTCATTTGAAGATAAAATATCATAATAGCGTAGGTAAACTGGTTGCAACTTCTGATGATCTGTGTGAGGCTTGCTTTATACATGAGGTCGTATTGAAAAATCCCCTCAAGATTGCCATCACCTTCGAGAGAAGGAAGAATAAGACATGTCAAATCGTCAATACGTTCGACCTTGACATGCGAAAGACAAAAACATCACAAGACGAAAAAACTCAGCCTAACGACACGAGTCAAAGTGAAAACCTTAAATTCGGTTCTAGATGTCAACTTTGAGATCGTCCATCTCGAAGATTACCTAGCACGCTAGTTCCACATATGGGCTGAGGTTATGCTTGATATATAGAGTAACACTCCCAACGCATACTTATAATTAAATCAGATATTTTTCACAGCATTCTCACATAGGATGTTACATGTAACACCCCATAATTTCCATTATTTAATTTAATTGGAATTTAAATTATTTATTGGGATTTATTGGCATTTTTAGTGAATTACTGGAGAAATTATGGAAATAGAGCAACTGAGCCGGTGTGACAGTTAGTAAAAGGGGAGGTGTTAATCATTAAGCGTTTTACTAAATTATTCTATTTTTCATAAAATAAAGGGATTTGGAAAATAAAAGAGGAATAGAAAGAAAAAGAGGAAGAAGAGAAGAGGAGCTGAAGTACGTGAAAGAGTAGAGGAAGAGGACTTTCAAGAATCTTTGGCTTAGGTAAGGGGTGGCTAATCCTTTTAGCCTATATTATCAATTTAAAGATGATAGGACTGATTATGTATGTTGTTTTTCTTAATTGAATGTATGTTAGGTTTTGGGATTTTGGGATTATAGAGTGTAAGTTAGAGGAATTGATGAAATTGATTGATTACGGGACATACTTGATGTTAGGTAACCCCAATACATGTTAGAAATGTAGTAGAATGTGTGATTTGATTCTGTTTTGGTGTTATAATCATGTTGGTACGAATTGGATTGAGCTGGAGATGAGAAGGTATTGTCAAAATGTTGATTTTCTGCTACTGGGTACGCTGTAACCGGGTAAAGCGGAGTTGTAATGGATTACATCGTTGAAAAATAGTGAAACTGGGGATTTTCGGGTGCTGTAACCGATTACCCTCTATACTGTAACCAATTACAGGCTAAAATTTTAAAATAGCGAATAGTTGACGTGAATGCGTAACCGGGTACCCTCTATGCTGTAACCGGTTACACCTGACATTTTTTGAAAATTATTTTAAAAATTCATATCTTTTAAACCGTATATCCGTTTTAATCGCCGTTTTGAGCGTTGTAAAGATAATTAAATATTTTATATAATAAAATGGTGTGACGGGCAGTGGCTCGATTTTATTTTGAAATCCTGATTTTTAAATTATGATGATGAATTGTACATTGTGTGCATGATTGATAAATATAATAGATGTGGTGATGTTGTGATAACATGACTATGATATTAATGTTATATTCTGTGTGAATATGTATGATGTGATTATTGAATGGTGCTGAAACATGAACATACTTAATTCGGTGTTGCTATCGGTGAGTCATGTTGGGATGATTTTGTTCATCGTAATCGATGTTGATGGTGAATATGTTATATGTTATGCATGCATTCATAATCATAATTGTGGTTGTATCCCGATGTTGTTTGGATCAGTGGAGGCTAATTCCCTTTGCGTGGAATTAGTGATTGGCGGGGCCGTATCCCGATGTTGTTTGGATCGGTTAGATGGGTTAATCCCATGATTGGTACCACATGCATAAAGTCATTGCATTTGTATATGTGTTGTTATAAACATGATTGGAAGATTTCCAGTATTATTTCGTAGTGATGTGTTTGATTGCATTTTCGTAATTGTTGGTGAATAATTCTGAAAATCTAAATATGTTGCAGTTGGGTGAATAATCTGCTTATGATGTTTTGTCGTTATGAACTTATAATATAAGTTTAATTGTGATATGTCTCACCCTTACTGTTGATCACTTTCACATTGAGGAGTACGTAGCAGCATTTGTGCTTTGGTGAGGATAACTTGTAGGCTAATCCGTCTAGTTTTCGGTCACGTCAGTGTCATGCTCTGGTCTTGTAACACTGGAAACGCTTGTTTTAGAGTTACTTTGATAAACTCTTATTTTTTGTTATTTGAATTATTTTGGTTGGATTACGAGTCGATGACTCAATGGTGTTGAATACTGATGTTTTACGTTATTCAGATTATGAAATTATTTTCCGCTGTGTTAAACATGTTTTACTGAATAATGTGATTTTGTTCCTCGGAAATCATGACAAATAGATGTTTTATTTTATTTAAGGAGTTGTAGCATCCTTTCACATGTTTTTATTTTAAATTTATTTAATATTCCGCGGAGGTTTAAAAAGGTGAATTTGTCATTGTTGCGTGACTTCAAAAGAAGGTTGTTATTGTTATGGGTAGTATTTTCTTCTTATGCTTCCTAAAATCAAACTAATAATAAACAATGTCATAAGTGGTGTGCATGGTGTGTTCAAAATAACACATGATGCTCATTGGCGTTTACATGCTTTGATTTGAATGAAGGAGTTCTATTAGAGCAAAAATGGTTATAAAGTTGTGTGAGATGATGCGTGTATTCTTTATGTTGGTTTGTTTCTGCAGTGATGTATATGAGTTCAAGGAGTTGTTTGAAGATGATTATAAAGTAGTTCAGCCACAAGTTTGCTGGATTCAAATAGTTCTAAAACATGACAAAAATTATGTAAATAAACAAGTTTTACAAGAAAAAATCAAACATAATAATTGTATGACTTTAATTTTAGCCAAAATACCTGTTAATAAATTTTATTTTTTATTTTTTAATATTATTTATAATTTAAATAAAAAATAGTTATTTTTAAATTTTGTGTATTTTTTTTATTGAAATCTATTGTTAAGATTAGAAGAATGTATCTGAATTATTTGAGACGGTCCTGCTCAACAACCCCAATCGATGAAAATAAATATAAGAAATTCAAGAGTATTATTATAACTTTATAAATTTAATAATTTATAAACAATAGAGATAAATATAAAAAATTCATTAATAGAATTAATATTATAACTTTATAAATTCAATAGTTTATCATTGTAGTTTAGGAAAGGACTCAATAACCACAATCAATAGAAATAAATATAAAAAATTCACTAATAGAATTATTATTATAATTTTATAAATTCATTAATTTATCATTGATAATTTGAGGAAGAATTCAACAACCTCAATCAATGAAAATAAATATAAAAAATTCATTAATAGAATTATAATTATAACTTCATAAATTTATTAATGTATCATTGATAGTTTGGTGAAGGAGCCAAGGAGGTACTAACTCAACAACACCAACCAATGGAAATATAAGTGAAGTTCATCTCACCCATTTTCTCTATATATCATACTGAAAATATAGGAAAAGGAAGATGAAGCTTGTTAGTATACAGAGTAAAGGAAGACTTTGAGTGGTGATATTCTTCCAAAAGCTCAATCAACAACATTCACCATTACCCTCAAACCCTAATGTGAGTCCCATTTTATCCCTTTCTTCATGCATTTCTTCCAATTTCATAGAGTAATGGGAACTAATTAGGGTGTGAAGTGAATGAATGATTCTATTCTTTTTCCTTATAAAATTGTTTTGTTAATTCATGAGTGGTTGGTTAATGTAGAATGTTGTGATTCTTGTTTTCTTGTAGATGGTTTGATTCTGTTGTAGCTGATGAAGAAAATAAGTTGTTTACTTGGAATTGGGTAAACTAATTTCATGACTTCTATACATGTTAATATGTTGATTCTTGAGTAATTTAACGGAGCCGTCTTAAGTTTTTGGAGGTCTGGGTAGGTTAACTATAGTTTAACTATGAAAAAACAAATAGAGGTCCTATTTAATCACGATTTAACGTGGTGAATAATTTATGAGGCAATTTTTAATAATAGTTTAATCCTCGAAATTTTGAGACCCTGTGCGGTAATCCGCCTTGTATGTCCTCAGAGACGGCCCTGTAACTTAATCTCGTTTAAATTTAGTGTTATGTTACCATTAAAATTCCTGCTATGATGTTTTTTAATTGTTTTTATTTCATTTCATATGTTGATTCTTGAGTATCACATTTCTTGGTTGCATTTTATCGTAAGAGAATGCTGTTTTGACATTATGAGATCAGTTAATTTAAACTTCAATTATCTTGCTGATGTAGAAAACAATGTCACTATGAATTTGTTGTCACCTAAAATGGATGCAATAATGGATAACAAGAACTTGACAGATGAAAAAGACTGTGCATCTAAGCGAGATTCTAAACCAAGTGGTAAACGAAAATATGATATGTTCGATGCAGAAGCTGAAATCACCAAGAACTTTAAATTCACGTTGGGAATGGAGTTTTCGTCTCTTCAACAGTTTAAGGATGTGGTTCGAGAGCACAACGCGTTAAATGGCAGGAAAATAAAATTTGCCAAGAACGACAAATTGAGGGTTAGAGCTGTTTGCAAGTTTAATAAAAAATGTGGATACGTCGTTTTGGTGAGTAGGGTGGTAAAGAGTATCGTATTTAGGGTGAAGACACTATGCCCCAAGCATACTTGTGGAAGGGTGGTTGTTAACAAGAGTCATAGGTCTAAGTTGGTTACAAAAGTCTGCGCTAAACGCAATAACAAAGAAGAACAACCAGATAAACAACGACTGCCAATACAGCGAAGTTTGACAATTGCACCTAAAAAGAGGGTAAGCTTATAGTTGTGATTTGTTGAATTAATTGTTGTCTTTGTTATATCTAACTTGTTATTGTGTTGTTATATTAGGAGAGGTTTAAGGGAAAGAATCCAAGTAATGTCAAACCGATAAAGAAGAAAACAAAAAAAGGACTCGATGTACGTAGTACTTCGAAGAGTGATGAAGGATTAGAGCAAGAACAACCCAAAGTGTTTGTTGATGGAGAGCCTCTCAACCAGAATCAAGAAGATACGTTGGCTAGAAACACATTTGCTGAGCCAGATTCTGCAATGAACATTGTAGCAACATCTAATGTGAGTCTTAATTTTGTTTCAATTCTTAGTTACTCATTAATGGACTTTATGTAACACCTTTCTTGGACATTGTAGGAAAATAAACGAAAGAAAAAAGTGACAAGTAAATCAAATTTAAAGAAGACGAGGACTAGTGATAGATTAAGAGCTTTGACCGTGAGAAGAAGAGTATGTGATGGTCCCGGGAATAATCCTAAAAGTCCGATTGTGATTGATGATAAAGATGATGATGATGATGATGATGCAAAAAGTCCGATCGTGATTGATGATAATGATGATGGCGATGATGGAGAATCATATGATCCGAAAGTTGGTAGCTGCATGCATGCCTTAAGAAATTGGAATGAAATTTTCAAAAGTCCGACTCAATAACAACACCATTCCTCATGCTTTCTTTAGGACTTTGATCTGGTGGTACAAAACCAATAACTTCATTTTATATTAGGAATGTGAAAAAATATATTCTATTAATGGTATATATAAATTAAATTATTATGTTTTATCACTTCTTAGTTCTCTGTATGCCATTTCTTTTTCAGAAAACCTGCATTCTTACTTTTTCTTTCATTATTGTAAGTCTGGTTGGTTATCAGGGTGTGTATGTCTTGAGTTTGCCTTTCTTTGTTGATTATATATGTCCTTCATTGAGCTGCTTAGATGCTTCTTTTCAAGTGGTTGTGGGGATTAAAACAACTCTTGTTCGCAGGACCGTCTTTGAGGGCGTGCAAGGCGGCCTACTGCACAAGGTCTCAAGATAAATTATAGGTAAATAGGGTTTCATAAAATATTTGTCGGGTTAATTCGTAATTAAATAGGGCTTCTATTTATTGGTGGGTGTATTTTCGATCTTCCAAGAACATTCATCTGCTCACAGCTTCAGTGACAGACTTTAAATTTTCATCTCTAGATTCCCAGAATGTTGTTCGATCCTCTCAAGTTGTCTCCTTGTAATTTTCCAATTCATGTCATGCGAAAATTTCCGCACCTTAACTCTCGATCAAATTGGAGGAAAATAATTTTCTCCTTTGGAACCTATAGGTCGGAGGAGTCATTCTTTTGCATAAATTGAACAAACTTGTGGTTAATCGTCAGATTCCACTAATGTTCAAAATCGGTGTTGATAGAATTGACAATTACGTGTCTCTAAAGAATACGAATTTTGGATTTTTCTAAACATGTTCTTTTTACTTGGCTCGTCTCTACAATTTTTGAAGTTGTTCTTCCTCAATTGCTAACTTGCAAGGTTGCGTATGAAGTCTGGGACAAAATTCACAAGCATTTCCATGCATTGATGAAATCTAGAGTTCATCAATTGAGGTTAGAGCTTATAATCACGAATAAGTTCAATAAAACAAAGCTATAGCTTATTCAATTTTTGCAATTAAAGATACTATCTCTGAAAGATATCAAGTAGATGCAATTCTGCAAGGCTTATTTGAGAAAAACAATTCATTCATTATGATGGTCTATGGAAAAGCCGAGTTGTTAGATCTTTATGATATTGAAGCCCTTTTATGTGTGCAAGATGCACAACTTGACCAGTATCTTCAAGAATAAACTTTTATTGTAACACCCTAATTTATCTCGGCGAATAATGATAAAATTAGAGTGCAAAATTTCATTTAAAGTATCTATCACAAAACTAGGATGTCACATTCTTCAAAGACATAAACATTGCTTGTAATTATTAACGGATACATAACACATTTAAGTCGGATGAACCGATCAAAATAACAGAGTCTTCAAAACAATTTTTATTACGCAGCGAAAAATATTCATAATTCAATTAAAAATCAACATGACAACTTAATTCAACTATATTCAACATCAATATTTGAGAAGACCTCAACATTTATTCAAAATCCAACAAAGAAAAACAACTAAGCGTTCATCCCCCTTAGTGTTATATATCAGAGTAACAACGCCGACTCAAACTAACTTAAGGTAAACATCCTTAACTCATGATCACCTGCACGTTACCAACATAAGGGTAACATTCAAACAAAATGGGTGAGATATCATAACAATATAAATGAAAGTATGATAATAAGCATATGAAAAATAAAGTCATACACATTTCACCACTTCAAAAAATCATCATCATCATCATCATTAACTTCACAAAATCATCATCATCCATCACCAAGTAATATACAAGTATTCAACAACAAACAACTCATCATCACATCATTGGTTATAAAATGCAATGAGACAAACACCGACTAAAATGTATGTGGTACCAACAGGGCATAAGCCCTCAACATAATGCCAATAAATAGAGGAAGCAACAAGGCATTAACGTTCAACATTTCGCCAATATCAGACAACAACGGAGCATAAGCCCTAAACAATGCAATGTATGCGACACTGACATGTAACAACACAATTATGCAACCACGGGGCATAAGCCTTCTACAAATGTCAATATAGGTCATCACCTCATCGTCATCATACATCCACATCATACAATTATTAACAACAATCAGCAACAAGGTTCAAGCTATCGTTCCCAAACAATCATCCATTCCGGAGCATAAACATAGAAAATTCAAGTATTTGATTTTCATCAAAACTCGGCTGAAAGACCATTCAAACGACTCCAGTAAATTCTAGAAAATTCACTAAAACTCATGATAAATCACTATTGTCCAAGACCCAATCCAGTTTTCAAAAATATAAAACCTTTTATTCCAGGGCTCGCTAAGCGAAGTAGCGATTATGCAGAAAAATTCTGTTATGGCCAGCTACTGCCCAAGCCACTTTTTCCACAAAAAATCCATCTTAAACAGTACGGTGTTACGGATGAATCATATATTCATGTTCATATATTTATATAGCATCTATTGGATCATAAAAACACAATTCTACGACATCACTTTCGACACTAATTTTACAATCAAAACACAAAATTCCACGAAAACCAACAAGATCAAATTTCATACAAGATAAGTCATACAACACATATTCAACACATAGCAACAAGAATCATCATCAAACATGCATCAATTTATCAATTTCATGGAATCCATTTTCAAAACCTAAGAATATCAACATAGAACCAAAACCTCATTCCTATCTACAAATCATCATACCCAACATTATAGAGTTAGAACCAAACTCTTACCTTGAATTGGTGATTCCCTAGTCTTACAATGGATTCCTTGCTCTAGCATCTTTGTGTCTCTTCTCCTCTTCTACAATAACTTCTCTTTTCATGTTCTGTAACTCTTCTTCCCAATTCTCTTTTTTTCTCTTATTTTTAGTTAACCCCTTACTAACTTCTATCTCACTAATGGGCTTAACAACAACACATCCACTATTTCTCATGCTAACACAACATAGGCCCTACTAATTATATAAGCATTTATTCTATTATTATTACTAATCCCAACTAATTAAAACAATGTAATAATAATACTAATAATTCCAACACTTATTTAATTTAAATACCACGCATCTTATATTATTTAAATAAATAACTACTAATTAATTTAATTAGTCTTACCCACCACACCACCAAGTTCTACACTATTACTCGCACACCCCAGTACCTTAGTTCTACTCATAAGGCCACTACCCCATACAAGGTAGCTCAATACACTAAAACACCAACAATACCACACAATTATCAAATATCACATATTTATATCACGAACAACCGATTAAAATAATAAATAAAATATTTGAGGCGTTACAACTCTCCCTCACTTAGGATATTTTCTTCCTCGAAAATTCACTGGATACTAACAAGTCCGAATACAAATCTCGCATCCTACTCTCTGACTCCCAAGTCATATTTGGCAACACTTCGATTACCATTCATCCAGACATAAAGATAATACAACAACGATTCAACCAAATACATATGATAATCATTCAACATCTTCGCGACATAACAACTACCAAACATAGCAACCACTTAACAACATTTCAACGTATCAACAACAACAACTCGCATAGATTTGTCCTCGGTTAGTCAAGTGTGTTATCATCAACATAATCAAACTTCGTCATAATATATAGTATTACTCATTAATTCCGGTAGTCAAGTTAGAACTTTTAACTTTAATAAAAAATTAAATAAAAAAACAAATTAGTAGTATAAACAAATTAGTTATATTATAAATAAATTTTAAATTAATAATTATGAGAAATTATTTAGTTTTCAATTCAATAATAATAATTTCATTCAATATTACAATTATCATTTAATTGAATTTAAGATTTAAAAAAGTCTACCTTTTGAATAAAAAAACTAAAAAGACAGAGTTTCCGTATCTGCATTAAGAAACTTTTCATCTTCCCGTGTGACCTTTCAAATTAATTGCATTGAGCAACGAAAAATTGATTTCACGTGAAAAGTTAAAAACATGAGTTTTAATAGCTATGATAATTAAATAGTCATTTACCCGTGTATGTATGTGCCATTAGCCTTTAACTTCATGAATTATTGACACATTTTAAACATAACTTTAAAAAATATATATATAAATCCACTTATATTACTTTACGATGATAAAAAAACACGTAAATAAAATTTATTTCATTTTTAACTCCTAAGAATTGTTTTGATGATATACATTAATATACATTAATAATAATAATAATCAATAAATATTATTTAATTTTATAATAATGGTGATTGATTTTGTAATCAATTTAAAATGTATAATTTTTTTGTATTAAATACATAAAATATATTCCTATTTATTTGAACATTAAAACGACTATATTTCAATATTTTTTCAACCTACATAAAAATTGATGAACATAAAAAATTGATGAATAGAATTGGAACATGTAGTATCATTACCCCTAGTCCAATATAGTTATGCCATTAGTAATTAAAAACTTGACTTTTAATTATTTCATTCCTATAATTATAACAATATTAAAAAAATAAAAAATCTGATAATTATGTTTTCCACGTAAAAGTGGCATTATCAATAACGACTCAACTAACCAAAATATTACATTATCAATTACGACTCAACTAACCAAAATATTACATTATCGATTCATCTGTAATAGGTGATCAAAACAATCCTATAATTTCTACCAAAAAAAGAAATCCTAGGAGTTTTTAATATATTGTAGCACCAAAAAAATGTTGCAGTAGGAAGATACACACAATTGTATCCAAGTTTCAGTAGGTATATACACACAATTGTAAAACAAAAATGTTTATAAATAGATAATCAAATATCATTTTTTAGAACTTAATTTATCCTTAAAACGCAATTCATGACAAAATTGCAGTAACTTTTACATATGACAATAAACATAAAGTATCTTATGTGTGACAAAACAACTCATACAATATTGACAATTAGAATTCAACTGAAACACGCATAAAGAAAACTTGTGTGCATTTTTTTATGAATGAATAGAATTCCTCAACAGTATTGTAGAACACATATAATTAACTCGTTGTGATGGATAGGAAATTGTTCCATAACAATCAAAAGCTTCAAGAAATTCAGATAAATCTCTATGAATCATAAATCTCAAAATTGCATCAGAAGAAAGTAAATTCTCCTAAAATATATAAAAACATTTATTGAGATCCAAATGACTAATAAAACCTGTTTGTAGAGATGAATGTTTTTGATAACTGACTGCAATAAATAGACACCTACAACAACGACATCAGATCTAAAGGAGAAACACATGAGTGACTCCATACAGAGAAACGCAAATTATTATCATACATTCTATTTCTTAAATGAGACGGTGAATCATCAAATATGCAATGGTAAAGTACTTTGAAGAGCCTACCTCAAACATAGATGGATCCAAGTCTTCATGCTTCCTTCCTTGTGTCTACTTTGAATACCTGACATATTCTGTAAACTTCACACCTTGAGCTTTCCCAGGGAAACTATCCACACAATCAAAATTCAAAAAGTAAACCTAAGCACCAAATAAAAATCAAAATCAAATTGAAGTTCCAATCACAAAAACCAAAACTAATAATTAATCAACAAAATAAAACATACCTAATAGCAAGGCTTGAAGGAACAACATCATACCAATTAAAAATATTGGGAAAATACCCACTTGACTTCTCAGTAACAGTAGCATAAACCTTAATATCATCCTTTGTCAATTGATCCCTGAATCATAAAAAAACAAACAGAACAACAAAATTTCAATAATCAAATTCTCAGAAAGATTTGAAACAATAAATAAATTGGGATTGAATTTGAAAGGGTTTGAGTTTACCCAGAGATATAAGTTTTTCCGGAGAGGAAATTATTGAGGGATTTGATGCCATATTCAGTGTGTAGATCTGAGAAAATAACATAGATGATTAAACCGTGAATTAATTGTTAACCTGAAAAACGAAATCAGAGGTGATTAAATTGTGGTTAAAGAAGACGGAAATCTTGAATGATTTAAACCAATCTCCGGCGCCACCCAGATCTGATATTTTAGCCGACAAACACCGACGAATTCGCGGTTGGCCACCAGTGCCTCCTTGCAATTGTCCAGCTGCTTGCTCATCGTCTAACATCAACCTCCGATTCGCGAATATCCATTTGTAAAACTTCAAATCGAAAACATGTTAATGGAACCACAAAAGATATTCATAATAATTCATATTTAAAAAAACGATGAAATAACACTGTGATTTAAGGTTATGGTAGAGAAGCAAAGAGCATGGCTTGGTGAAAAGAGATTTTTGAGGAAGATGAAGAAGTCTGTTTGAATTTTTTCCAAGCTAAACATAAATAGAGCTTGTGAGGCTATGGACCAAATGGAAGGATTTATGGGAAGTTGGAGAAGTGATTCAATTCCAAGGTGGCTTTTCATATCTCAATACAAAATTACTTTTTCAATACAAAAAATGACATTTATTTATTATAATACACCAATAATATAATATAATAACTATTATAATAAGAAAAAATAAAAAATAATAAAAATGAAATATACCAATCAAAATGTGACACATAATACAACATTTATTGCCAAATAAATATTGTTGAGTTTTTCATCAAAATGACCAATTAAACCATGAAATATGAACAATTTTAGTTATTTAATCAGAGGACTTAAAGTGTAATTATAAGGTCCTTTAGTTTTTATATATTATAATAGATTTTAAAATTCTTTGCTCACCCAAAAAAAATTCTATTTTATAATTAATTATAAAACACAATAGGAAATAAAAGCCTCCTTTTATTTGATTGAAATAGAAAGCTTCTCCACTAAGCATTACGGCATGAGTTCATACAAACTTCACTCTCCACCATTCCTCTAACCGTCCCTTCTCTTTTCGTTTCAAGCCACCACCACCGCGAACCAGATCCGCCACCGGAAACTTCCGATCACCACCGCGAGCTCATGCACCACCGGTTGGGTCCCATTTCCTCTCATTCTCTCCTTATTTCTCTGTTAATGACTGTTCTTGCACTTCGTTCTTTCACGATTTTAACGTTTCATTTACTCTTTTCCTTAGCTTCTTCTTTTGGGCTTTCTGTTGTTTCTTCGCTTGAGTTTAGGTTTCATTGATTCAACATTTCAGCTACTCTGATGCTTAATAATAGTTTTGATTTTAGTTCATATCCTGATTTGAACGGAAGCTACATTCTTGATAAAATTATCAAGATTTTAGAATCATAAATTTACATTTTATTATGAAGATTATAGAAAATAATAACCATCACATAGATGTTGATATTTTCGTATTTTTCTTGGCAACATTAGTTCAGATAGGTATATATGGACAATAATGCATATATAGAGGAAAGAACATTAATGGAGTAGGTACACAAATTTTACTAATGATTCAAATTAGGGTTTCATCCTCTCCCAAACCCTTTCTAGACAAATAAAAAGCCCAAATACCAGACACTGACACTGAAACCCGAATACCAGACACGACACTGACGCATCGACGTTATCAAAGATGAACAAGTGGGATGTGCCCGAACCCGCAACCTTGCACCCGATGTCCTTGCACAACTATCAACTAAGTTGCATTAATAATAATTTGAAAAATGAATAAATTGAATGTAATCACGGGTATCTGGTTCATATAGGTATCTGACACAGATACACTTTTTTAGAGGTGTCGGTGCTACATAACTAAACTAGTTTTATCTCTAGTTTAAAACCTAAAATATATAAGTATAGTAAATTTTTCTTTAAGATATATGAAAATGGTCAATTTATTCTAACATCTTAGTGGTATTGACTAAATTGATTGATTTCATAGAGTTTTGAGACTAATTATAATGTTTAAGTAATATTAGATAATAGTTCTTCTTATTAGCCCAAAAGCAGACTTAGGTAGAGGGAGCAGCCCAGTCATAATTGCACAGTGATAAACTAATAAAATATAATTGAAAAGAGAGAATCTGGTGGGACCATAATATCCACATAAGGAGAATAAAGTTGAAAACAGATGGTGGGCCATCAGATATCTACAAAAGACAAAGAAGACCCAAAAGTAGGACTCTGTCATTGTCTATGTTGACCAAAACAAAAACAAAAACAAAAGAAAACTCAGTGTCATGTGTGTGTCTGTAATATCATTTTGAGTGCTAGTTGGTTGCATTGCATTTTATTCTTAGTATGAGTTTGGATCAATACTCCATCTTCTTATTTTGTTGTGTTTTTTAGTCAAATTAAACTAATGACTTCATTGTTGGTGTTGTTGAAGGCAGGAGAGAAATCAACAGCACAACTGTAAAGCCAACATTTCATGTCCTCTTCTTTACAAACTTCATTAGCACAAAAAAGGTATCATGCTTTTTCTTTCCGACTCTAAGTATGCATTACTGTTAAAATTTGTTGCATTGCACATTGTGTTTATACTTTTTGTGTTTGCGACTTTTTAGAACCAATCTGTCAACTAGTGTTATGGTGACTTTTGTTTTTGGTTTTTGTTTCTTGTTTCAAACTCAAGTTGATTCTAGTCAGGGAGTCTAGTACTATGAACCAGTTTTTGTTCTGTTTTTCTGTTGTATCGGTTGTATGGCAGGGGATTGATGTTTTTAGCAGTAAAAACTAAAGTATTTTCTTGTTGTCTCGATTCAAATCCGATAGATACACCCATATGATCATGTAGTAACTCGTCACAGAAAAGAAGGGCTAGATGCATAGAAAATATTTGTACAAATTGTATTAATAACAATAATAATGCCAACTTGGTCTTAATCCTTTTTTAATTGGAAATTTTTATGAGATATTCCAGGAACAAGTGCATAATTAACCAATTGGATTGAATCATGAAGCTCTCACTCTTCAGAAAAAAAGATTCGTCGAAACAACTTTCCTCCCATACCCATGCAGAAAACAAAACATGTGGTATATGCTTTGATCAGAAAACAGATTCTGATATGTTCAAAATAAGGTCCAAACTTTTCCAAAGAAGAAAGTGCAAGCACCTCTTTTGTGTTGATTGCATATGCAAGTATGTAGCTGTACAAATAAATGATAATGCTTATAAGGTGATGTGTCCAGGTCCAAATTGTTGTGTGAAGTTTAAGCCAAAACATTTGCGACACATTTTGCCCAAACAACTTATTGCTAAATGGGAGAATTTAATTTACAAGTCTTTGGCTCCGACGGAGCCAAAGACTTACTGCCCTTATCAGAATTGTTCTGTTTTGTTGGTGAAAGGTAATGACATAAGAGGAGATTTTGCCAACAGTTCTAAGTGCCCTTCGTGTGACAGAAACTTTTGCGCCCGGTGCAAAGTTCCATGGCATCCAGGAATGAATTGTCAGAATTTCCAACAAATGAAAAGGAACGACAAAAATGATTTGGATAACAAGTTTTTGGAGTTGGCCAGAATAGCGAAGTGGAAAAGATGTCCAAATTGCTCAATGTATGTCAAGAGAAGTAGTGGATGTAGTTACATGAAATGCAGGTTTATTGTTAATCCTCTCGATAATCTTTAATCATTGTAGCATATTTATGTTTGAATTTGTTATTGATTATCATAACTATAATCTCTCTTTCTAGGTGTGGATGCAAATTCTGCTACAAGTGTGGGAAGAAACGACAATATGCACATTCATGCGGTAGTAGATAGTTTCTTATCCTACTGTTTCAGAGGTAATTCATCTTGCATGTATAAATATATATTTTTTATAAGAAATGAAATATTTTGAATTTCATGATGATCAATTTTTTTCACCGAATGGTCTGACACTGAAACACGTGACAACCCGAAAGAAGTGAAACAACTTCTCTGCATGCAGCAGCAGTAAGTGATAATGAACTGGGGAACTCTACTGATATGTCAAAACACATTCTAGTTTTTCATTAGTTACATGAGTCAGGAATCAAAGTAGTGAAGGTGTGTTTATGGTTTTGAAATTTATAGGTGATGATGAGTCATGAATGCTTTTTATTTTTCACATTGTTGCAGCTTGCAGGATCCAAAATGTTCGTTCCACGTATCTGTCAGCCATTTCTGGATCGACTGCTGATACAGTAGTAGCTAATTCAATAAGAAGGTCAATTGATTGGTTTCTCCTTGGCTGTATGGTTTATGAATCTCTTAATACAGTTTTTCTATAAAATAAAAAAATTGGGATATAGATTATTAGTTAAATTTAAATATGAGGATTAAATATATACTTCTATTGGATGATTAGTTTTCGACCAATACTAAATTTTCGCGGTTGTTTGATAGAGAAGTTTCAATGAATTAGCTGCCATTGGTACTTTTGTTCTGTGATACGCCTTTGGAACGAGATGCTTAGCTTCATATGTTAATACAAGGCTAAGAAATATGCGTTTATATTTTATGGGGATTGATCTTGGTTTGTTAAGACAAATTCTACTGTTGAGTTCTTGGTGTTAGATTAGAACCATCATTTCAATCTTTTTTGGTAATGAAATTTTTTAATACTGTTCTATGTGATTTTGAAATGGGTAAAAGACATAATTTGTTAGATATGTCCTTGGAGTGCACAATTTTGCTCCAAGGGAAGTACTTAGGGAGAAATACTTATGATAACTTTTCTCATGATGTGGTTAAATCTGTATTTAAAGAGTGTATCCAGTATCTCTATGACATCATTAATAATATTATTTATATACTTCTTTTCAAAAATTGATTTTAACTAATCTCACTTTCTCCTATGCATTAACCTTTCTATATCAAGTATTTGTATAATAATGTTCCTAAGACATCTAATTCCCCGCATGTAAGAAAAATAAAAATAGTAACAATAGGAAAAAAAAAAAAGAAAAAAAAAACCTCGTCTAATCGTTATGAGAAATAAAAACCAATATAGAAAAAATCTTAGACAATGATGCTAAACAAGTTGTATTGTGTAATAAAAAAATGGTTTGATTAAACAAGTTGAACGCTATTAAGTGAGATTATGATTCCGATGAAATACTGATTGATGATCTAAATCATGTTTTTAAATCATACTTAAGTTAAACAAGTTTTTTATCTTCATGCTATGATTTAAGGATGTTTATATTGTGGTAAATTCTTGGCACCCCTTGTAAAATTGGGGTAATTTATCCCAAATGACATGTATCAATGAAATTTTGTCACATAAATTAAATTTTTAAAATAACATATTATTCAAAAATTTTAAAGAATCAAAATTAAATCAAAGAAAAAAATATATGACTTGATCTTTGAGTAGTAACATGTTGATATGTCAAGTGTGAGTACTGATTCTTATATTGGATGAAAAAGAGAATGTTGAATACTTTTTAAGTGAGAAGGGGCATAGACTCAATAAGGTTTTTTAGCCAAATTTTAGGTTAATATGTGATTTAAAAATTTATTTTACGTGGCAAAATTTTATTAGTATAAGTCATTTGGGGTAAATTGCCCCAATTTTACAAGGGATAGCCTAGGCCTCACCTTATATTGTTGGTTGTGAATTTGCATTTTAAGAAAATCATATCGCACTTCAAAGTTTTTCAAAAGTTCTTGATAAGTCGTAGAACCTCACATGAACTATGCATAGTGAATTTTTTGAGCCATTTGACATTTGTATTGAATTTGTTTGAGAACAAATAAAAAGATAAATTGAGGAGAGTTGATAAGTGACAAAATTACTTAAGATACATAAACATTAATTAACTTAAGTCACAAGTAATAAATGGAACCCCTCCCCCTAATTTATCAAAAAAAACAAGACAAAATACCTGTATGAATATGTTAATTGCGTATTCATAAAATACAGATAAAATAAACAAATAAAATCACAAAGCAATAAGCAAAGATCTAGCCAGGCAAAATAAGGGTTCGCCTAGTGGAACAAGGGAAAACAAAGTAAAACCTTCCATAGATATTCACCACGCAGAGACAAGGTCTCTCTAAGCGAGCCAAATTTTAGGTTAATATGTGATTTAAAAATTTATTTTATGTGGCAAAGTTTTATTAGTATAAGTCATTTGGGGTAAATTACCCCAATTTTACAAGGGATAGCCTAGGCCTCACCTTATATTGTTTGTTGTGAATTTACATTTTAAGAAAATCATATCGCACTTCAAAGTTTTTCAAAAGTTCTTGATAAGTCGTAAAACCTCACATGAACTATGCATAGTGAATTTTTTGAGCCATTTGACATTTGTATTGAATTTGTTTGAGAACAAATAAAAAGATAAATTGAGGAGAGTTGATAAGTGACAAAATTACTTAAGATACATAAACATTAATTAACTTAAGTCACAAGTAATAAATGGAACCCCTCCCCCTAATTTATCAAAAAAAACAAGACAAAATACCTGTATGAATATGTTAATTGCGTATTCATAAAATACAGATAAAATAAACAAATAAAATCACAAAGCAATAAGCAAAGATCTAGCCAGGCAAAATAAGGGTTCGCCTAGTGGAACAAGGGAAAACAAAGTAAAACCTTCCATAGATATTCGCCACGCAGAGACAAGGTCTCTCTAAGCGAGCCAAATTTTAGGTTAATATGTGATTTAAAAATTTATTTTATGTGGCAAAGTTTTATTAGTATAAGTCATTTGGGGTAAATTACCCCAATTTTACAAGGGATAGCCTAGGCCTCACCTTATATTGTTTGTTGTGAATTTACATTTTAAGAAAATCATATCGCACTTCAAAGTTTTTCAAAAGTTCTTGATAAGTCGTAAAACCTCACATGAACTATGCATAGTGAATTTTTTGAGCCATTTGACATTTGTATTGAATTTGTTTGAGAACAAATAAAAAGATAAATTGAGGAGAGTTGATAAGTGACAAAATTACTTAAGATACATAAACATTAATTAACTTAAGTCACAAGTAATAAATGGAACCCCTCCCCCTAATTTATCAAAAAAAACAAGACAAAATACCTGTATGAATATGTTAATTGCGTATTCATAAAATACAGATAAAATAAACAAATAAAATCACAAAGCAATAAGCAAAGATCTAGACAGGCAAAATAAGGGTTCGCCTAGTGGAACAAGGGAAAACAAAGTAAAACCTTCCATAGATATTCGTCACGCGGAGACAAGGTCTCTCTAAGCGAGCCAAATTTTAGGTTAATATGTGATTTAAAAATTTATTTTATGTGGCAAAGTTTTATTAGTATAAGTCATTTGGGGTAAATTACCCCAATTTTACAAGGGATAGCCTAGGCCTCACCTTATATTGTTTGTTGTGAATTTACATTTTAAGAAAATCATATCGCACTTCAAAGTTTTTCAAAAGTTCTTGATAAGTCGTAAAACCTCACATGAACTATGCATAGTGAATTTTTTGAGCCATTTGACATTTGTATTGAATTTGTTTGAGAACAAATAAAAAGATAAATTGAGGAGAGTTGATAAGTGGCAAAATTACTTAAGATACATAAACATTAATTAACTTAATTCACAAGTAATAAATGGAACCCCTCCCCCTAATTTATAAAAAAACAAGACAAAATACCTGTATGAATATGTTAATTGCGTATTCATAAAATACAGATAAAATAAAAAAATAAAATCACAAAGCAATAAGCAAAGATCTAGCCAGGCAAAATAAGGGTTCGCCTAGTGGAACAAGGAAAAACAAAGTAAAACCTTCCATAGATATTCTCGCCACGCAGAGACAAGGTCTCTCTAAGCGAGCAATGACAGTTCAAAGGTTTCTTTAGAGCCAAGTTACTTCACAAAGAAGAAAGACATTCGCTAAGCGAGACATGAACCTCTCTATGCGAAGCAAAGTGGTTAAAGATTGCTTAAAGGCCAAGTTACTTGATGAGGAAGTTAGGGTTGGCTCGATGGGAGAACTAACAACCTCGGTAAGCAGGCTATGGAGGTTTAATGACTTATTGGCTAAGTTTCTTTTGAGTTAAGGAAGGGTTCTCTCTAAGAGAGATTGGAATGCTCACCAAGTTGAGGTATGGAGGCAAAGTCCACTTTAGGATGAGCTGGACATGACTTAGATGGGAAGAAAAATAGGCTCATTATTGAGCTCAAGGCCTCGCTAAGCAAGGGTACCTCAAAATTAATTCTAGGCTTAATACCCTTTTTGGTCCCGTACCTATGCCTATGGGTCCATTTTGGTCTTCTTCCTTTTAAAAGGTTCAAGTTGATCCCTTACGTTATTAAAATGGTATCACGCTTGTCCTGACCGTTAGAAATGTTAGTTTATTATTAAAAACTTGGCTTACGTGTTGAGATATTGGTGAGGTGTAATGAATGGTTTTGTCATGTGGCATGATGAGTATTGACCTTGTTGAAATGTCATATGAAGTAACATATTATTAGTTGTATTATTAGTTGGTTCATGATTTTAATTGATTTATTAAGCCAAGAAGATATTCAACCTAACTAAGAACATGAAACCCATAAATATTTTTCTACCAATTTCTCCTTTTCATAAACCCTATTCCCAATCTTCTAAACTACAACACAAAAACCATATTATTATCATTATTCAAAGACATTCACATGGATCCTTTCAACCTAACTGGTATGTTTAATGGGTGTGTTAAGGGGTTTCTTACTCCAAGTTTTCATGGAGAGAAAATAGGTTACAGAGAAAATGGGTCATACCCCGATTTTCATGGTCGAGATTGGTGCGGAACCGAGGTCGTGCATGGAGCTGGTCAATGCGGATGTTGAGGTCCGGTTTGAAAAGCTCGCGGTGGAGGGGGAATCGCACGAGGGTGCTGGGAATCACACGATGTTATGAGAGTGATAGTGATAATCATTTAGTGATCAAAATGGTTTTCTAAAGTTTGTGGTTTGAAAGTTTATATGGCTTATGATTTGGATGGTTGATGTGTATTGTGAGATTTCAATGGTTTATGATTTGGATGGATGATGTGTTGGTTGTGTTTTTATTTAAAATTGAATTGTTTTTTTGCAATTTTTGCAGTTGAATTTTTTGCAGTTTTCTTGCAATTTCCGTCCCAATTTTTTGCAGTTGAATCACTTATGTTTCAATTCATTTAATTTGCTTACACCATTCTTAGGCGTTTGAAACAAGGTACATAACTTGTTTACCATTAAAAACTCCTCATTGTACAGTGGTACAAAAATTACTATGTGACAAAACTTGTTTCAAAACTTGTTTTAGTTGTCCTATTCAAAACTTTCTTTAATTCCAGAAGCGTGACTTGATAAAGAAATTGGATGTAATTTTATTCATCAATGATGAATTGGCCCACTGGTACTGCATATTTTGGGTATTTTGTTTGAATTTTTGATAACCTATATACCACGTCAGCATTAACTAAAATGAAGGTGGTGAATAGAACAATCCACCTCAGATGACACATCATTTGCACTAACGCAATTTGGTTATATTTGATAGAAAGAATTAGTTTGATAATGTTTGAAAACATAAGGGACCAACTTGGACATTTTAAAAGAAAGAGAACCAAAATGGACCTAGAGGAATAGATACGGGACTAAAAAGGGTATTAAGCCTTAATTCTATAAATTGTAGTCCAAGACACTCAATAAGAAATAATACATTTGGTGGATGAGACTTTGATATTATATATATATATATATATATATATATATATATATATATATATATATATATATATATATATATATATATATATATATATATATATATATATTACACACATAACCTTGTCTAGGGCGACAGCTCGGGACCGTTGTAACACTCTGATTTTTATTTAAATTATTTAATTAATTGAATTGTGTATTATAAACTAAAAAATAGTATGTTCGAATTATGTTTGAATGATTTGTATATTCAATTAAATGATTAGATAATTAAATTAGTATTAAAATATTAAAAAAATAAAGGTGTTTAGGAATAATACAAAAATAAAGGAATAATGAGGTAAGAAGTAAAGTGAGTTGGGTCAAAGTAATATAATTAAACTAGATTATATTAGATTTTAGAATAAAAAGGGGATTAGGAGAGCCTAATTGTGTCATTACATGAAAAAGAGATTTTGGAGAAAGAGGCTAGGAGAAGAAGGGTTCAAAGAGGGAGATAATCCATTGTTAGAGCTTGAAGGTGCTTTTGATGGAAACTTAAGGTAAGGGGTGACTATTACTCTAAACATGATGTCAATTGTATGATTGGGTAGGGAGAAGTCCTTAATCTCTATTAGGTTTCTTCTTATTTTTCTTCCATTGATGAATGATTGATGATATGGATGGAGCTGTTGCGATAACATGAATTATGTGATGTAATTCTGTGATTTTCGTGTACTAATTTTACGATGGGATTTGTATGCGATTGGTATGTGATGGGTGTATGAGTTGGTGTTTATATGTGTGTTATGATCATGATGAATAAATCACCTAAAACCATGATTAATCAAAGATAATACATGTTAATCGATAGATAAATGTTATTTTGATGATAAACTGTATTTTCTTAATGTTGCTGATCGATTTGAGGGTGGGGAATGAAAAATCGGAGTTCTGAATTGAACACTATAGTAGAAGCGCAATTCTACTTCTACTGACAAGGTGACGAGCGTCACCCGCATGACGGCCAGATCATCATACCCTTGTTAGAACAAGATTTGTTCTGATCAATATTCTTAGCTTTGATGATAACAAGGATATGAATTTTGTGTGAGATAATGTGGTACTCTAATACATTGCAATTTCCATTTCAGGAAATATATAAAGAGTATGCACAAATCAGCGCTCAGAAGCTTTGTCTTAGAAGGTTCAACATGCAACATCAGAACATGGTCTGGCAAGACATCAGAAGATGGTCAAGGCAGAATCAGAACATGGGTCTATGGAAGCATCCGAAGAACTTGAGATCAGAAGCAGTAGCACTGAAGTTCTGATGGTATCACGCTCAGAAGCACTTCAAGGTCAAAAGACAAGAAGATGCTATGCACCAAGCTGTTTGACTCTGATGATATTCAAATATTTTATTCACAAACATCAGATCAAAAGAAAGTACAGGTGGCAGGCTACGCTGACTGACAAAAGGAACGTTGGAAGCTATTAAAGGCAACGTCAGTAGACACAGCGTGAACAAGGCTCGAGGTAGTTGACAAAAGCGTGAAACATTAAATGCAATGCTGTACGGAATACGCAAAGCATTAAATGCACCCAACGGTCATCTTCTCAAACGCCTATAAATATGAAGTTCTGATGAGAAGCAAGGTTACCAATTCTGAACGAAATTATTCTGAAAGACTTGCTGAAACGCTGTTCAAATTCAAAGCTCAGAAACTTCACCTTCATCAAAGCTCACTACATTGCTGTTGTAATATATTAGTGAGATTAAGCTTAAACGTTAAGAGAAATATCACTGTTGTGATTATAGCTTTTAAGAAGCATTGTAAAACTCTTATTTGATTACATTAATTTGTAAGTAACTAGAGTGATCAAGTGTTGATCAGGATACTCTAGGAAGTCTTAGCTTGTGTCTAAGCAGTTGTAATTAGAGTGATCACGTGGTGGTCAGGATACTCTAAGAAAGTCTTAGCTTGTGTCTAAGCATTTGTTCCTGGAGTGATCAGGTTGTGATCAGGATACTCTAGAAGACTTAGTCGTGGGCTAAGTGGAAAACCATTGTAATCTGTTACGATTAGTGGATTAAATCCTCAGGTGAGGTAAATCACTCAGTGGGGGTGGACTGGAGTAGTTTAGTTAACAACGAACCAGGATAAAAATAACTGTGCAATTTATTTTTATCGTTCAAGTTTTTAAGACTACACTTATTCAAACCCCCCCTTTCTAAGTGTTTTTCTATCCTTCAATTGGTATCAGAGCGCCGGTTCTAAGGTGCAAGCACTTAACCATGTTTAGAAAAGATTCAGGAAGAGAAAAACGCTTCAGTAAAAGATGGCTGGTGAAGTTCATACAAATCCAACTGCATCTACATCTGGCTCTGCTGAGCAATACAACGGTAACAATGGTTATACTAGACCACCAGTATTTGATGGTGAAAACTTTGAATACTGGAAAGATAAACTGGAAAGTTACTTTCTTGGTCTGGATGCTGATCTATGGGATCTTCTGTTGGATGGTTACAGACATCCTGTTAAAGCTACTGGTGTAAGGCTCACGAGAAGCGAAATGACTGATGATCAAAAGAAAGATTTCAAAAATCATCACAAATGCAGGACTGTTTTGCTGAATGCTATCTCTCATGCTGAGTATGAGAAGATATCTAACAGGGAAACGGCCCATGACATATATGAGTCATTGAAAATGACTCATGAAGGAAATGCTCAAGTCAAGGAGACTAAAGCTCTTGCTCTAATCCAGAAATATGAAACCTTCAAGATGGAGGATGATGAAGACATTGAAAAGATGTTTTCAAGATTTCAAACTCTGACTGCTGGATTGAGAGTTCTCGACAAAGGCTACACCAAGGCTGATCATGTAAAGAAGATCATCAGAAGTTTGCCCAGAAGATGGGGCCCAATGGTGACTGCATTCAAGATTGCGAAGAATCTGAATGAAGTTTCTTTGGAAGAGCTGATCAGTGCCCTGAGGAGTCATGAGATTGAACTTGACGCTAATGAACCTCAGAAGAAAGGTAAGTCTATTGCTTTAAAATCTAATGTTAAAAAATGCACTAACGCTTTTCAGGCTAGAGAAGAAGATCCTGAAGAATCAGAATCTGAAGAAGAAGATGAACTGTCCATGATCTCCAGAAGGGTAAACCAACTCTGGAAGAGCAAGCAAAGGAAGTTTAGAGGCTTCAGAAGTTCAAAGAAATTTGAACGAGGAGAATCTTCTGGTGACAGAAGATCTGACAAGAAGAAGGATGTCTGCTATGAGTGCAATGAGCCTGGACATTACAAGAATGAGTGTCTGAAACTTCAGAAGGAGAATCCCAAGAAGAAGTTTCATAAGAAGAAAGGTCTTATGGCAACATGGGATGATTCTAAAATCAGAATCAGGATCAGACTCTGAAGGAGAGCAGGCAAACTTTGCGCTGATGGCGACAGAAGATGATGGATCAGAATCTACATCAGAATCAGATTCTGAAGAGGTATTTTCTGAACTATCTAGAGAAGAGTTAGTTTCCAGTCTAACAGAGCTTCTTGAATTAAAAGCTCATCTTAGTATCAAATACAAAAAGCTGAAAAAGCAATTTGAATTTGAAACTAAGAAGCTTGAGTTGGAAAATTCTGAATTAAAAGAAAAAGTTTTAAAATTATCCAATAATGTTGGATCTCCTTCTGATTCAGAAAAATCCACTCCCAGTCTGAATCATATTCTGAAAGAATATGATTTAAGTTTCAGGAAGTTCTTATCTAGAAGTATTGGCAGAAGTCAGCTAGCTTCTATGATATATGCTGTGTCTGGGAACAAGAGAGTTGGCATTGGTTATGAGGGAGAAATCCCATACAAGCTTGAATCTGTGGATGATATGAAAATATCATACAAGCCTCTGTATAACCAATTTAAATTTGGCCACTCCCATGATATTAAGCACACATCACATGCACAAAGTTTTCACATAACACACACCATGAAGCATGTGACACAACCTAAGAAATATCATGGAACTAAGAATAAGAAGTATCATACTGTTCCTCCTGCTAAATATTTTGCTAAACCCAAGTTCAATCAGAACTTGAGGAGAACTAACAAGAAAGGACCCAAGAAAATGTGGGTACCAAAAGAAAAGACTATTTCTATTGCAAATTCTCTTGGTGACAAAGAAGACAACATTCAACATGTCATGTCATCTGGACTCAAGATGTTCTCAACACTTGAAGGGAAGAAGGACTGCTTTTCAAGTCCTGCTACTTAAATCTGGAGAAGTTAAGGTTGAAGGAGTTCAGAAGAGCAAGTTTGTTAGTTTTGGAACCATCTGTTTAGGTTGTTTCTAAAGCAATAGTGTTTCATTCTTGGTTATTCTGATTGCTCTAAAAACTACAGAATATACAATATTGAAACATTGATTGTAGAAGAATCAATCAATACCTGGTTTGATGATAAACTTGGTTCTGAAGAACCAAAGCAGCTTAAGAGCTTTGCAGATAAAGTCTGTCCTATCAGAAGCTGCAGAACCGAGAAGCAAATCTCCAGAAGCTGTGTATATCAGAAGTAATGTATCAGAAGATCATTCAGATTTACATTAGCACACTTCAGAAGAAGTGATTCCAGAAGAGAAAGTTGATCAAATCAGAAGCAGTGATCAAAATCAGCAAGCGTAAAGACTATTCAAATTTTTACAGCTGTCATCTATTATCTGATGGTAAACACGTGTTTGTACGGTTTGTACAAAGCGTGCAGTTGAAAAGACGCCGACCTAGGTAACTGTATTAAATCATTTCATTTACCACGTTCTCTCACCTAACGTCTCTCATCAGTTAATGAAATTGATTTCTTTTGATTCTGGAACTGTTCATTTTTTTTATTCTCTATTTCAAATCCGCCTCTCTATATTCTTTTCAAATCGTATCATATATCCTTTTTCGCTCCCTGTCTCTCTTTCTTCTTGCATACTCTCTTTTGAACCCTAACCGAAAACCCAGTTTTTTTTCTTGTTCATCACATTTGTTCATTCTGCTTAAATGGCTGGCTCTTCTTCACAAAATGTTGATTCATCTACTCTTCTC
Organism: Vicia villosa; assembly: GCF_029867415.1. Lineage (NCBI taxonomy): Eukaryota > Viridiplantae > Streptophyta > Magnoliopsida > Fabales > Fabaceae > Vicia > Vicia villosa. The sequence continues at coordinate 98,461,115 of NC_081182.1, forward strand.
CATATTCAAAATGAAGTAAATCAGGAACTCACTCCTGTTGTTGCATGCTCCATTCCAAAAGACAAACTAGAAGTTCTATGTGAACTTATGGTTGATTTTGATAATCTTGAAGAACATGAATTTCACCTCAAAGAAGATATCATTTTTCAAGGATGGACTTCGTTGTTTGCTGAGTTCTGTGGTCCTGTCTACCCAGATCTTGTCAAGGAATTCTGGATACATGCAGTGGTTGCTCCAAAATCAATATTATCCTTCGTCCATGGAAAGTTTGTGGTTGTAACTGAAAACATCTTAAGAGTGATGTTTGTAGCGGGGAAAATCTGACATCGAAGCCATGGGATTGACTCGAATCAATATTCCGTTTGAAATCGCCACCGCGCTTTATTTTTTCAAAGGAAAAGGGAAAAGAACGAAAAACCCAAAGTTTTGTTTTAAAAAAAACAAGAAAGAGATCTCAGGTACGGGTGTTGATTATATGAGGGGAAGGTTTTAAGCACCCCTCATATCTGTGGTACTCCACAGGAACCTTTTTGAAAATCTGTGTGTGTGTGCTAAAAAAGGGGTTTGTTTTATTTTTAAAATAAGCTCGGCAAAGCGTTAAGCTTTGGGCCTACATACCTCCTCGGTGCAATGGAGAAGTCAGAGCTAATGTAGTTCCGCTTTTGGGAAAAAACGTTTTTAAAACGAATAAACACTTTGTTGTCGTTAGAGAGAAATACTCAGCCATTGATCTTGAGCATGAGAACAAACAAGTTCTTTGCATCGCAAATGAAAGAAGGGCTCCAACTCGGATAAAATCAACGAGTATGCCACTAGCTCTCTCACGCGGAAAAGATCTCGTTATTATCAATCAATTTCAAAATCGTGGGGTATAACCACTCGTTTCGACAATTAACGGTGTCTAAACTTTTGAAAGAAAATGCCAACAAGGGCAAAAGATATTTTTTAAGAAAAAGGTTTTGAAAAGATTGCAAACATAAGAATATTTTAGAAAAAGGGAGAAGATTTTGAAAATTTAAGAATGGGAGGAGATGAAGAGGCTAACCTAATGCATAAAATAAAAGCTAAGGAAAGAAACGGTCTAACCAAATAAGAAGCCAACACTTGACATTAAGAGCCAAGGTAGTTTTCCCATCCTTTGGATTTATCAATACCAACACATTAACACTTGGGGATCCACATGAACTTATTGTCTTAGAACCCCTTTTCATTAAGCACATTAAGATTCTGACGAAAATTGGGCAGAGTAACGGCTGTTTTCGGGTAAAATCCTTATATCAATGCCTTGGAATTAACCATCAAGGGCTTTCAAGGAAATACCTGCACACATAAACATACAACAGAACAATGCCAGACAGACAGAACAATCACAGGATAGTAATAGAATGAGTCCAGAGGTACTAGGTCCATAAGTCCGAATCTCCAAAGTGCTAGGGATAGTAACCGATAGTCCAAAGAGAACCTTATGTATTTTTTAGATTTTCGGTTGTTTATTAGTGTTTTAGCAAAAAAGGTAAAGTATGGTCCAAGTGGACAAAAGAAAAAATACGGAAGCATAAACATATGTCCAAGTGGACAAAGGGAAAATGACGGAAGGTAAATATGATGAAATGATAAAGTAAAGCGATAAAGCGAGAAATATCAAGAGCGGTAATATAAAGAGCGGTAATATAAAGGTGGGGAAATTAAAGTTAGTTGTTAAGTGTTAAAGATAACCATCTTGAAACTTGTCAAGTATGTTATCAAAGTTAGTAGGAAGATCTATGGTGAGTGAATGATGTACTCGGATTTAAATTCAATGGGGTTTATCAGAAGCTTGATAGAATCATAGCGACTACACGATAAAAACCTCCACAAGTCTTAAATCAACCGCATACAATTCTCTTCCATATTTGATCTTTTTTATTCGGGACACGAAATATTGCGCTATGTTAAGCAGATCGCCAAGTGATTTATGTAGAAATCACCCTACAACGAGGCCGGTCAAAACTTTATGTGCTAATGCATGCGAGAAGAACGATATGTAGATCGCCTTCCGAAAGCAATACCGCACGAAAAGAAAATAGGTAACGATCTAGTCTTTACTAAGAATCCATAAGAATTCTCAAAGTATTAAGACTTTCATCGATCAAAAGAAAAAAAGGAGAAGGAGAAGATAAAATGCATAAAGATAATCAACTCACACTATCATTAATATCATTCATCTAATATTATGGATTTGGTTCTTTCAAACCTATCAACATCCTAGATCCAATGATATTAATGAAATGGAGGAAGAAGAATAAAATTCACAAAAGATAATCAACTCACACTATCATTAATATCATTCATCTAATATTATGGATTAGGTCATTTCAAACCTATCAACATCCTAGATCCAATGATATTAATGAAGTGGAGGAAGTAGGAAGCCAAAACAAGCATAAAAAAGGCAAAAAACCACATTCTGCCAGCAGGAAATCGATTTCATGCAGAGGGAAATCGATTTCCATAGTGCAGTTTTCAAAAAAAACAAGTCACGCTCAGCAGGAAATCGATTTCAGCCTTAAGGAAATCGATTTCCTCAGTGTAAAAATCAGCAAAAACAGCATTTAGAGGCATAAAACTTGACTTGAACAAATGTACAAACACCTTATGATCAAACATCAATTGGAGCACGAATTTTCCATCAAATCACCATCAAATAGCACCAATATAGCATCAAAGATGCATCACACACAAGCAACAAAGATCTACATCATGATATACAAAAAGGATGAAGAAAATTTACCAAATCTTGAACAAAACTTGGATCTACTTCAAGAATCACCAACACAAATCTTGATCTCTCAACAATTGAAGAAAAAAAAAGTGAAATGGATGGTGGTTTAGCTCAAAGTTTGTGAGGTTCAAGATGTAACTCACAAACTTTATGAAAGAATGAAGAGCTTTGGTGAATTTGGTAGGAATGAGGAGAGAAATTGCAAGAGGTTTTTTGGCTCTCAAAAGCTTGAGAAATGAATTTGCAAGAACTTTTTTGGCTATCAAAAGCTTGAGAAATGAATTTTCAAGAACTTTTTTGGCTATCAAAAGCTTCAGAAATGAGAGAGTAGAAGGCTCTATTTATAGAATTGGAGCAAGAGTAGTGGCAAATTGGTCTTTTTGTGTTTGGTGATTAACTTGTGTTTAATTGGTGATTAAAGTGGTAATTAAATGGTAAAAATGGTAAAATGAGGTTAAAGAGGGTTTAATGAATGAGTTAATTTTGATGAGGTGGAAAATTGATAAAATGATCAAATAAAAAGGTGCCAAAATGATGTCAAGCTTCCCTCCTTATATTTTTTTGAACTTTGCGCACAGGAAATCGATTTCCCATAGGGGTAAATCGATTTCCACCTTCAAATTTTCAAAAATTGTTTTCTTGCACTATTTTGATTTTTGCCCGATCTTTCACCTGTAAAATATAAACAAAAGAGACAAAACATATATTTTTGATTTTTGGTTAGTATAAACAAATAAAAAGGCTATAAATGCTCGATAATTCCCCTCAGAGATAATCACAGTATCAAAGATAAAGCTTCACAATGGTGCTCTTGATTGGAGATTGAATGCAATTGATGTATGATCTTAGGGTCAAAAATTGGGGTATGACAGATGCCCCTATTTAAGTTTCTTCTTTCCGGAGATGTGAGGGTTAAAATCCTCAGCTCGACGTAATTGAAGAGACTTAAATATAAAACACACAATTTTTGAACCTAAGGTATAATGCGATGCTAATGGATGCATCAAGTATGATTATGGAATAGAGAGGAGTATAACACCACTGGGGAGATAAGAAAGGATTCCACTGGGGGAAAAGGTATGTGTCATCCAGGGATAAAACTTGGATTCCACAGGAGAAAGAGACAGTCAACAGAAGCTTTCAAGATAAAACATGATTGCACTTCGAGAAGAGAATATCTGAGGCCTACATGAATGTGGCTACATCAAAATGAATATCAAGGTAAAACATGATTGGACAACATCAAATGACAACCAAGGTAAAACATGATTGGATATCGTCAAAGGATAATCAAGGTAAAACATGATTGGATAATCATCAACGGACAATCAAGGTAAAACATGATTGGATAACCATCACAGGTCCATCAAGATAAAACATGATTAGATGTCATCACAGGGATAATCAAGGTAAAACATGATTGGATAACATCAAATGACAATCAAGGTAAAACATGATTGAAAAATACCAAATGACAATCAAGGTAAAACATGATTAGGTAACACCAAGTTCAATCAAGGTAAAGCATGATTTGAACTTTGGGAAGAATGTATCAGAGACGTTCAAGATAAAGCATGGACGAAGCAACATCAAGATAAAACATGATTGAAGGTAACCAAGATAAAACACGGTCGAAAGTGATCAGGATAAAGCATGATTAGAGACAATCAAAATAAAACATGATTGAAGGGAAACAAGATAAAACATGGTGTAAGTGATCAGGATAAAGCATGATCAAAGACAATCAAGATAAGACATGATTGAAGGGAGCCAAGATAAAGCATGGTGTAAATCTTTCAGGAATGACACTAAAAGAAGAAAAGATACATCTAGGAACAACACTAGACGGACAAGACAAACAAGTATCTGTTTTGGATAGGCGCCAAGTAAGTTGGACTTTGATCTCAAGGTGAAGATGTTGATAGCAACAGAACCTCGAAAAATGCAAATGAGTATGAAATTTGTTTCAATGCATGATGTTGAATTTTTCTATGCATGATATATGATCAATGCAATGCAATTGTTTGTTACAACTGAGGGAGACTCTTTTGTGAGGCACGATAGGAACTCGATTCCTCAACACGGGAACTCTGCCAATTCTGCTTGGGAAGAAGATGCTTAAACACACTTCTATTACACCGGTAACTGTATCAGACTAGTGATCCTTTGAGAAGGGCTGATAAAACTGCTTGGGGATTGCTGAAGAAGATTGCCCCTGATTCACTAATTGTTGCAAGTTAACTGATCATGGCTTCAGCTGAAATGTATTGGGGATGAACTGATCATGGCTTCAATTCTTGAAATGCATGTTGGGATGGCTTGCCCCAGTATAAGTCTTGAAAGGATATTCTGATCAACAAATCTTGACTGAACATCTGAACAACAGGATCTTGAAATAATGTGCCCCTGATAGGATCACTGATCAAGTTTCTCGACTGTTTGAACTTCCTGAAAAATGAGTGCTTACTTGCAAATAAAATGTTCATTCAAGAATGGTAATTTTAGTGCAATGCTCAAAGAATATTTTTGAAATCAAAATCATTTTTGGAAAGATGTTATTGATGTAAAGCAAATGGAATCACTGGTCAAAACATAAAGGTTGAGACATTCAAAGTGAAAGATAAAGCAAAGATATGATATCAAACAAATGATTGGAAAATCTCATGGGAGTCAGCTTACGCAACCTTGTTGTAGTATGCTTTCAAACAAACCTTGCCTCAATTAGGTCTTTTAAAGGTTGTAACGTGGCCAGGTTCACGGTTTTAGAAACAAAGGATATAAGGCTAAAAATTTTTGTAACCCACCCCATCTTCGTGATGATCTCCAGTCCTACAACTCAGTTAATTCAGCTTATGCATTCAGGTTCCAAGAGGCTTCTGGAATTGCACCTTTGTAATGATGATAGCTCACAAGCAAAGAGAACTTTTGAGATGGCAGTCACTTCTTCCTTTTGATATCACAACATTTTGTTGTTTGAGGAATTTATTGACTTCTCTTTTTTCATCTTTTCTTTTTATATATCCCTAACTTTTGCCTGAACTGTTTATTTTTTGTACTTGCAGTCAGCGGGATGCCTTGATTCTTGCCTAAGTCGTTTTTGGTTTTGACTTAGCAGGCTTTTCTTTGTATATATATATTTTTTGATACATTTTTTTTTTTGAAAGATAGTGACTGCCTTGCTTAATGATTGATGAACCATCATTGGCTTTTGATTGACATCTCCAACATTTCTTTGATGTATGCGGAGGAAAGCTTGCGATTGAAGCACTTGTTGAAAGGTGTACTGAATGATTCTCTTAAAATAGAATGCACAGCCAAATTAACTGAGAACTACCCTGCCCCAGGTTTAAAATGTGGGTTTTTCGTATAGAAAGAAACACCAACTTCGAAGGCTCAGAGGGGTTGACAAGGGATTAACTTCCTTATTTCTCCAGTGTTTGGGAATTGAAACAATGCCTGTACATCATCAGCAGAGTTTTATTTGAAAGCATACAGTTCAACAACTTGGGTATTTCGTTGTCATCATCCTCCCTCCAATCTTTGCATAAAACACAAGTTTGATAGAGAAAGCAAATGGAAGAAAAAGTTTTGTAAAAGAAAGCATAGACATAGTATATGTGAATGAATTCAAAATATGCAATGCTCATTTCATTAAAATTACCATTCAGAAACAAACAAAGTCAAAAAGTAAACAACACAATAAAGGAAATGCAAACAGTACAGAAACAAGGCCTAGTGACTAATCAGCAACAAAGATGAGCTATCTTGTCTGAAACACTTGGCTTTAGGAAAATCGGAGGAATGTTGCATTCTTTCTTCAACAAGACTTGCAGGATTTCCATAATTTGATTCATCTGAATTTTCAACTCGCTGACCTCTGCTCTTAGAAACTCTTGGTCTTGTTGAAGTTCTTCCATACTTTTCAGATACATGCTTCTAGTTCAATGTGTCGAGGAATCAGCTTGACGGTAGACAACAACTCTGAAGATGGAGACAGACAAGGATAAGTTTTCTGGACAACCTGGATGTATGTATGCAAATGATGCAATTGCTGTTTTTTTTTTGTTTTTATTTATTTATTTGAGTTTCAAAGAATTCAAGTTATTACTTTGTAAACATCAAAACATGAAGGAAGTAAATCCTATATTGGATCAAAGCATTGATCAAGTTATCATCAAGATCAATCATCCATTTTGGTGGATTAGAGTTTTCACCCCATCAACACCCAAGATCCATTGAGTTTGATGAAACTTATGATGTTTACAAAGAAAGACCTTTGAGTTCCTTGGAAATCAAATGAATGCATGGATGCATGGTTTATGCATCAATCACAATCAAGATCACACATGGCCGCACGGACAAAGTTCAAAGGTTCGACGTCACGAGCATGGAGTCAAAGTTAAGAACCACCCACAAAGGTATGTACTAGGGAATTTTGTACCTGCCGAACGGGTTCTACAAATGTTCCCAGAGTTTTCAATCTTCTATCGGATACTACCGGCACGCACAATTGCTCATGGGCGCCAATAATATGCCTAAAAAGACCTCGTCTGAGCGTAGTATCGCATGACAACAAGCTCAAATTGGTACTTGATCTTGTTTCTGCACTACATTCTAAAAAGGCTTAGATGGGTTAAAAGGGTTCTAGGCCATTCAGCTTCTACGGACACTCACTATTGAAAGTAATAGCGTTCTTACGATAGTTCGTAACAACATCTACTACCTTCCATGAGGCCTCCACTGATTGGGGTTTCACCATATGACGCTCATGTTAAGGATTGCTCCTGACATGCGACTATTGGTCTTACCACCTCCTATCTCAAGTTACTCACCAAAGTCCGGGTTAGGACTTTATCTCATCACAGAGGAACCATCGAGCACAAAAAGAAAAAAGAAAATAAACAAACAAAGCACACAATAATATATACAGGTAAAAACACACAGATAAACAAAAATAGGCTTAACACACTTAAAACTGGATCCCCAGTGAAGTCGCCATTTTTTCTGTAGCGGGGAAAATCTGACATCGAAGCCATGGGATTGACTCGAATCAATATTCCGTTTGAAATCGCCACCGCGCTTTATTTTTTCAAAGGAAAAGGGAAAAGAACGAAAAACCCAAAGTTTTGTTTTAAAAAAAACAAGAAAGAGATCTCAGGTACGGGTGTTGATTATATGAGGGGAAGGTTTTAAGCACCCCTCATATCTGTGGTACTCCACAGGAACCTTTTTGAAAATCTGTGTGTGTGTGCTAAAAAAGGGGTTTGTTTTATTTTTAAAATAAGCTCGGCAAAGCGTTAAGCTTTGGGCCTACATACCTCCTCGGTGCAATGGAGAAGTCAGAGCTAATGTAGTTCCGCTTTTGGGAAAAAACGTTTTTAAAACGAATAAACACTTTGTTGTCGTTAGAGAGAAATACTCAGCCATTGATCTTGAGCATGAGAACAAACAAGTTCTTTGCATCGCAAATGAAAGAAGGGCTCCAACTCGGATAAAATCAACGAGTATGCCACTAGCTCTCTCACGCGGAAAAGATCTCGTTATTATCAATCAATTTCAAAATCGTGGGGTATAACCACTCGTTTCGACAATTAACGGTGTCTAAACTTTTGAAAGAAAATGCCAACAAGGGCAAAAGATATTTTTTAAGAAAAAGGTTTTGAAAAGATTGCAAACATAAGAATATTTTAGAAAAAGGGAGAAGATTTTGAAAATTTAAGAATGGGAGGAGATGAAGAGGCTAACCTAATGCATAAAATAAAAGCTAAGGAAAGAAACGGTCTAACCAAATAAGAAGCCAACACTTGACATTAAGAGCCAAGGTAGTTTTCCCATCCTTTGGATTTATCAATACCAACACATTAACACTTGGGGATCCACATGAACTTATTGTCTTAGAACCCCTTTTCATTAAGCACATTAAGATTCTGACGAAAATTGGGCAGAGTAACGGCTGTTTTCGGGTAAAATCCTTATATCAATGCCTTGGAATTAACCATCAAGGGCTTTCAAGGAAATACCTGCACACATAAACATACAACAGAACAATGCCAGACAGACAGAACAATCACAGGATAGTAATAGAATGAGTCCAGAGGTACTAGGTCCATAAGTCCGAATCTCCAAAGTGCTAGGGATAGTAACCGATAGTCCAAAGAGAACCTTATGTATTTTTTAGATTTTCGGTTGTTTATTAGTGTTTTAGCAAAAAAGGTAAAGTATGGTCCAAGTGGACAAAAGAAAAAATACGGAAGCATAAACATATGTCCAAGTGGACAAAGGGAAAATGACGGAAGGTAAATATGATGAAATGATAAAGTAAAGCGATAAAGCGAGAAATATCAAGAGCGGTAATATAAAGAGCGGTAATATAAAGGTGGGGAAATTAAAGTTAGTTGTTAAGTGTTAAAGATAACCATCTTGAAACTTGTCAAGTATGTTATCAAAGTTAGTAGGAAGATCTATGGTGAGTGAATGATGTACTCGGATTTAAATTCAATGGGGTTTATCAGAAGCTTGATAGAATCATAGCGACTACACGATAAAAACCTCCACAAGTCTTAAATCAACCGCATACAATTCTCTTCCATATTTGATCTTTTTTATTCGGGACACGAAATATTGCGCTATGTTAAGCAGATCGCCAAGTGATTTATGTAGAAATCACCCTACAACGAGGCCGGTCAAAACTTTATGTGCTAATGCATGCGAGAAGAACGATATGTAGATCGCCTTCCGAAAGCAATACCGCACGAAAAGAAAATAGGTAACGATCTAGTCTTTACTAAGAATCCATAAGAATTCTCAAAGTATTAAGACTTTCATCGATCAAAAGAAAAAAAGGAGAAGGAGAAGATAAAATGCATAAAGATAATCAACTCACACTATCATTAATATCATTCATCTAATATTATGGATTTGGTTCTTTCAAACCTATCAACATCCTAGATCCAATGATATTAATGAAATGGAGGAAGAAGAATAAAATTCACAAAAGATAATCAACTCACACTATCATTAATATCATTCATCTAATATTATGGATTAGGTCATTTCAAACCTATCAACATCCTAGATCCAATGATATTAATGAAGTGGAGGAAGTAGGAAGCCAAAACAAGCATAAAAAAGGCAAAAAAACCACATTCTGCCAGCAGGAAATCGATTTCATGCAGAGGGAAATCGATTTCCATAGTGCAGTTTTCAAAAAAAACAAGTCACGCTCAGCAGGAAATCGATTTCAGCCTTAAGGAAATCGATTTCCTCAGTGTAAAAATCAGCAAAAACAGCATTTAGAGGCATAAAACTTGACTTGAACAAATGTACAAACACCTTATGATCAAACATCAATTGGAGCACGAATTTTCCATCAAATCACCATCAAATAGCACCAATATAGCATCAAAGATGCATCACACACAAGCAACAAAGATCTACATCATGATATACAAAAAGGATGAAGAAAATTTACCAAATCTTGAACAAAACTTGGATCTACTTCAAGAATCACCAACACAAATCTTGATCTCTCAACAATTGAAGAAAAAAAAAAGTGAAATGGATGGTGGTTTAGCTCAAAGTTTGTGAGGTTCAAGATGTAACTCACAAACTTTATGAAAGAATGAAGAGCTTTGGTGAATTTGGTAGGAATGAGGAGAGAAATTGCAAGAGGTTTTTTGGCTCTCAAAAGCTTGAGAAATGAATTTGCAAGAACTTTTTTGGCTATCAAAAGCTTGAGAAATGAATTTTCAAGAACTTTTTTGGCTATCAAAAGCTTCAGAAATGAGAGAGTAGAAGGCTCTATTTATAGAATTGGAGCAAGAGTAGTGGCAAATTGGTCTTTTTGTGTTTGGTGATTAACTTGTGTTTAATTGGTGATTAAAGTGGTAATTAAATGGTAAAAATGGTAAAATGAGGTTAAAGAGGGTTTAATGAATGAGTTAATTTTGATGAGGTGGAAAATTGATAAAATGATCAAATAAAAAGGTGCCAAAATGATGTCAAGCTTCCCTCCTTATATTTTTTTGAACTTTGCGCACAGGAAATCGATTTCCCATAGGGGTAAATCGATTTCCACCTTCAAATTTTCAAAAATTGTTTTCTTGCACTATTTTGATTTTTGCCTGATCTTTCACCGGTAAAATATAAACAAAAGAGACAAAACATATATTTTTGATTTTTGGTTAGTATAAACAAATAAAAAGGCTATAAATGCTCGATAATTCCCCTCAGAGATAATCACAGTATCAAAGATAAAGCTTCACAATGGTGCTCTTGATTGGAGATTGAATGCAATTGATGTATGATCTTAGGGTCAAAAATTGGGGTATGACAATGTTTGATTTGAAAAACCCTGAATGGGCTTTTGAAATTGATCAAAGGGCAAATTGGGGAGATGTTTTGTCTACTCTCTATCCGGACGTTAATGAAACAAAAAGTGTCAAGGACTTGAGAGATCTCTTCAAAATCTGGACCAAGATTCTTCTTGGGTGTTTCTATCACAGGAAAGGGACACATGCCTCTGATTTCATCAACAATGAGCAGAGATACATTCTGTATTGCATTGCCACCAAGAAGAAGGTTGATGCCATTTACATTATCTTCAACCACATGTGGAAGGCTGTGAAGGAGTCCAGAAATGCCTTCAGAGAGAAAAATTGTACCACCATTCCGTTTGGCAGAATTATCACCAATCTTCTGGTTCATTCCAAGATTGTTGAGCAACTGGAAACTGAAGGCACTATCAAGAACCTTGCTGTCACAACTGGGGCCTGTCTGAATGCCTTCACCTTAAAGAAGATGAAAGTGATTAAGGCTATCAGTAAGACTCCCCAACCTCTTGCGGGAACAAGAATCAGAAGAGCACCAGTTCTAGCTGAATTTGAAAGTTTCTTCAACAGTGAGGTACCTGAAGTTAGAACTAGGTATCTGAAGTCTCAAGAAGAAAATAAAAGTCTCAAAGATCAAGAGAAGGGTGCTCCAATCATAGTAAATCGCAAGAAGGAGGAAAGGACTAAAAGAAAGTTTGATCATCCTTCTGAAGAGGTCATTACAAAGGTTGCTAAGGCTGTGTCTGTTGATTTTGAGAAGAAAAGGAAGGAAGCTGAGAAAAAGAAGAAGAAGTCAATCAACAATGCTGAGATTGTTGAAGCTGTTGAGAAGAAGAAAACCAGAAAAAGGAAGATGATTCTTCAAGAGTCAGATGAAGAAAATGCTGCTCAAGAGGCTGTGAATCAACAAGAAAGTCTGGCAAATGTCAGAAGGAAAGAGATATCTAAAGGCAAAGCAAAGATTGTTGAAGAGCCTAAGAATAAGAAACAAAAGAGGACTGAGGCTGTGGTCGAAGCTTTTCAGAGAGCATCCAAAGGTATATGCATTTATGAACCTGATTCTGCTCCTGCTGATTTTTCAGAAGTTACACCAATAGCGGTTGCCCCTACCTCTGAACCAGAAAAAGCCACATCAGAATCACCTGTATCTGTCCGTGTTCTTACACCTACATCTTCTCCCACAACCAAACCAAATTCTCCTCCTCTTTCACCAATTCCAAATGCCTCCATCCCTTCTCCTTCACCCTCAACTAACTCTGTTTCTGACCAAGCTGCTATTGATCATGTTCTAGATATACCACCAATTCAAACTCTCTTTCCACCACACTCAAATATCTCCATCTCTCAACCTCCTCCCCATGCCACCTTTGAACCTATTCCTTCTACCTCTCTAAATAACCATAGTGACTCTATTCTTCCAACCTCTGCATCACATGAACAGCTGCTCCGTGATTGCAACTACACTCCCAAGCCTCGTCCTGAAGCTGAAGTGGTAGTGTTAGATTCTGATACTGAAGCAGAATCTTCTTATAGGTTGAATAGAGAACCTCAACCGTACTTCATCCCCAACCATGCCTTTTCAAAAACCCAATTAAAATCCCACCCCATCTACCCTATTGGTGAAATTTTTGAAAAAGTAAAGAGGAATCTCAGAAGTATCTTTGATACTCTCAGAATTGCTGAAAGTTCTGGCTTGAATGATGTTGCTATGCGGAACTTCTGGAGGATCTTACGCAGAGAATCAGATGCTCTGTTTTTAGAACTTCAGGAAGCCTGTATAGAAGCTGCCCCACGGCCTCGTGGAATTCTGAGAAGCTATGAAGACTTCTGGTTTGTTCGTCTCAGAGGAAGACATCTTTTGGAAGAGAAGCCCTTTTTGGATGAATTGGAACAAGCAAGGCTGGCTGCTGCATTAGAAGCTAATCCATGCAGGGATATTGTTATCTGGATTCCTGATTATCCTGTTCTTCTTGGAGATTTCAAGACCCTCTTTGACCTTCTGAGGGAAAACCCTTCTGAGAAAGACCCAAGCTTGGTCATTCCAGAAATTGTTGACCCACCAGAAGTTGAAGGTCCTTCTGCTCCCAGGAATCTTGCTGCCATTCTTCAGGCACTTGAGAATGGAGATTCGGAAATTCCTACTGCAGAATATGGAGATGCTTCTATGCAAGAAGCAGATGTAGAAGATCATGTTGCTGAATCAGTTCCTGTTGAGGAAATCCCTGCAAATGATCTATCTATGGAAGCTACAGATCAGAATGCCATCCCTGTGGATAGAAGCTGTGAAGCTTCTTCTGATGAACCTTCCCGTCTTGCAAGGACTCTGGAAGTTCTTCAGAAGAACCAGGATGAGCAAAGCTCAGTCAATGCTGAGTTTAGAGCTTTCATAGAGAAGCAGAATGAGCACAACAATGGGGTTCAAGAGATGCTGGCCAAGATCTTGTCAAGGCTAGGGTCGTCTTAGATTGAGTCTTTGTTGTTTTGTTTTTTGCTTTTGTTGCATCTGTTTTGTGCATCTTGTCTTCCTTCTCTTCGTGTACTTCTGTACTTGTCTGTTTGAACTTCAATGAAAATCATTTTTTTCTTCCGTGTGTTTCTTTTTGTTTGTATCTGAATCTTTTCTGTTTTTTTGATGATATGACAAAAAGGGGGAGAAAATATGATAAATGATCTGATTAATATTATCAGTTACCGAGTAAAAAGGCTCCACATTTACTAACAGAACTTACAAAGTTCTATGTTTTTAAGTTGTGTTGTTGCAGGAATCAAAGATTCAAGATCAACATAAGAAGCAACAAAATGAATCAAGCTCTTGGATTCTTGAAGCAAGCTGAGTGCTAGGAAGCTTCAGAATCAGAAGCAAGAAGGAAGAATAATCAGAAATAGCTCTTGGATTCTTGAAGCAAGCTGAGTGCTAGGAAGCTTCAGAATCAGAAGCAAGAAGGAAGAATGTGTGGTGGTCGTTTTCTTTTACCTCCCCGTTTCACTTGGGAGGACGGCACGCTAAACCCTTCACGCGAAATTTGGAAGGAGAATGCGCCCGTGGCGGGATGAATTTTATTTCAGTTCTTCCTACGATATCACACGAACTTTCTTATTTGTCCTACGAGTAGGAAAGGGGAAAAAAGATCTCAACTAAACTCTAGGAGTTTGCTAAGTGTGGGGATTTACACCTAGACTAGAAATTCTGGAGTCCGGGAGGTCGGTTATACATAGGGAAGTGTTTAAACACCCTACATATCTGTAGTACTCTACAGGAACCTTCTCTGTGTCATTGTGATTGTGTTTATTGCTATGATTGGGAAAGTTTCTCCTTTGTGTTAGGAGAAGGAATTGAATTGATTTGAAAAGACAGACAGACAGACTGACTGACTATTTTTGGTATTTTATTAGCTCGCTGAGATTCCTTGTGAACCTCATGCCTACATATCCCTAGTGGAAGTCAGAGCTTAATGTAGTTCGGGGAACTAACTAGGGAAATTAATGTTTTTTTGGTGCCTTGCTTGAAGCTCAAGGTTGAAGCTTGGAATTAAATCTCTGTTTACAGTAAAGAGACATGAAATTATCTCTACAGAGAGGTATTTGTACTATTCTACCACAAACATTTAAAGGAGTGACAGAATAACTGAATTCATTTCATTCAAGAGGGGGACCTTACTTGTGTGTGTGCAAGTATGCCAGTCAGATGCCTCTTAAATGAAAGAAAGATGCTCGTCCAAATTAGGGAAAGTGTACAAGTCTGGGGATGTGCCAGAGCATGTCTTTCAGAGTCCTAAATGGGAGACTTTGATTGAAATTGAAATTGAAATGTTTGTTTGTTTGAATGTGGTAGAGTAGTAAAAATATCTCTTTATAGAGATAAGCTATGTCTATCTACTGTATGAAAGATTTGACTTTAGCTGGCTTGCATGAGGCCCAAGCTTGAGGCTTTTTGATTGTTTAATTAATATTATTGACTCTGGGAGATGACTCCACTGGGGATTAATTACAGGGTATTTTTGTGTTCTGTACAAAGCCCAGAATTGAGGCTGACTCTACTTAGGGAGACTCTATTTATGTGCCTTGTACAAAGCCCAAGGTTGTGGCGGACTCTTAAATGAATTAAGTATGGATGACTATATGGGGAAAGATCCTAAGTGTTAGGAATCTTTGACACATGAAAGTATGGTTTATCTGCCTTGTACAAAGCCCAAGGTTGTGGCTACTGAGTGATGAAGGACTCACTGGGGAGACTCTATTATCTGCCTTGTACAATGCCCAAGGTTGAGGCAGACTCTTGACAGGGGGGTTTTATTGTTTGGGTGCCTTGTATGAAGCCCAAGGTTGAGGCTAACTGTTTTTGTTGGTTTTGACTCTATTGAGGAGATTTTATCTATTAAAAGACTGTTTTTTGATGGAAGCTAACCCTTTCCAGGGATTTGACTCAGCTGGTGAATTTGTCTGTTAAAAGACTGACCTTTATCATGTTTTTTTTTGGAGACTGACCCTTTCCAGGGGTTTTGACTCTTTTGGGGAAATTATCTCCTAAGAGAATGAAATCTATTTATTTTTTTTGACATTTATTAATTGACTTTGGAGGCTAACCCTTTCCAGGGGTTTTGACTCTTTTGGTGAAATTATCTCCTAAGAGAATGAAATCTATTTATTTTTTTGACATTTATTAATTGACTTTGGAGGCTAACCCTTTCCAGGGGTTTTTATTGAAATGAAGGATTGATTTTAATTGACTTTGGAGGCTAACCCTTTCCAGGGATTTTTATTGAAATGAAGGAATGTGTGGAAGCTAACCCTTTCCAGGGATTTTTATTGAAAAGTGGATGGCAGAAAGATTATCTAGTGGAGACTCTTTGTTTAAAGCCCAAGATGAAGGCTGACTCAATGCTGAGGATGACCAAAACATAGATCCTAGACTCTACTAAGGAGGATTGATGAAGATAAGGGTGACAGAGACTGTCCATGTCTCTCATTCCAAAAATGTACTCAATGTGAAATTGAGACAAACTTAGCTTGTTTTAAGTCTGGTTTAAATTGGAAGAAACTCACCAGGGTAGGCTAAAAGGTGACTAAAGACCTGTTCCTATGTTTATAAGAAACCTGATGGGTCCTTGTATACAAGCTCAAGAGGAAGCTGGAAATGCTTTTAAGAAGCCTGTGGGTCCTTGTACAAAGCCCAAGAGGAGGCTAATCGAGGGTCCTTGTTATAGCACAAGAGAAAGCTTATGTAGTTTTGAACTTATTTTGGCTCTAAGCAAATGGGTAAGAGGTTTCACCGGGAATAATTCCTCTTTGGGTGGATGTGTCCTATTACTTTTGGATTCTAAGGTTTTTGCCAAGATGTTTCACCGGGAATAATTCATCTTGGGGGTTTGAACTACAGATCTCTAATTAGGAAAGAGCCTTCACCGGGAAGACATTCTCAATCCTAGGTCATATTCCTATAATATATATATAGTTTAACTGTCCTAAGGTTTATACTCAAACGTAGTTCTAAACTAATATATGCACAGTTTATATTTGACAGTAATTTAAATAAAGACTGTAAATTGAAAGCTTGTAAAGCCTAACCTGGATGGAGTGGAGGCCATTGAAGAAGTATGTACAGAGCCTCAACAGTAATTTTTGTTGTTTTTGTTGATAACAGTTGAATGTATATGATAAACAGTTAATGGTTTTTGAAAAACAGAAGAAGTGAAGATGGACAAAGGTCACATAGGTATCTGAAGAGTTTCACCGGGAATAATGCCCTTCAAATACCAGAAGAATGTTTTTGAAAACAGAAAGAAGATTTTGAAAATACAGTTTTGAAAACAAGCTAAGAAGAGAAGGTTTTTTTGGGACTTACACTCTATTAGAGGCCCACTTAAAAATGATTTACTGTTTATGAAAACAGTTGAAGAAAAGATTGAAATGATATAAGGTTTTGTTGTTTGAAAACCTTAATCATCTGTTTAATCAGAGATTGAAAACAATTTTGTAGATTGACAAAAGTCAACTTAATTAAGGCAAAGATGAAATCTATACCTAATTAAGACCTAAATAAATAGGGTTTTTATCATAACATTATTCACAAAGTAATTAGGTTAAAACAAAATGAATATATATATTTTAAAGTATTTAAGAAAACATTTAAAACATACTATTTTAAACCTAATTAAAATACATGAAATAAATAATATATTTTTTTATGATTTTTTTGATTATTTATAAAATATATATATTAATCAACAAGTGTTTAAAAAATGAAGTCAAAATGAATTAATTTGATAAGTTAAATAATTGGTTAAAGTTGTGAAGGAATTAAGTTAGAAAAGTGATAAAAAAATAGGTTTTGGTCCTAGCAAGGCTTGAACTCACGCCCTTATAGCCACACACTCAAAACAACACCACTGAGCCAAACGCCAGTTGGTGACTATAACACGCGCGCATTTGGTTTTGTTTTAAAACAAGTTAGAAAAATCTGAAAAAAAATAAAAGGATGAAAAAGTCTGGGGCGAGGGGGATTCGAACCCCAGACTTGTGGCATGATGATACTAAGGGCGCATGTGTGGCCACTAGGGCAAGTTGTTTAGTCGTTAATAAAACGCATACCATTCAAAATAAAATAAAACCTACCCTGAGATTTCAAATTTGCGCGCCACCACCATCTTCGTCTTCAACCTCAAGCTCTCCATTTTTGGATTTCTGAACTCACTCGTTTCTCAACCATTTGTCATGATGTAAACACGAAACTTGCTCTAATTTCACTCACGATTCTAAATATGTAACTAACATGAACTATCATTAACTACATCTAACTAATTTATCAGAAATCGTGAAGAACCCTAAAATTTCAAAATCAAATTAAATGACTATACTGAAAGATAAATGGATGATGATAGAGGGTTTTCAATCCTCTGATGATGCTGAACAAGATAGAATCGAGCTATTTCACAAAAGGTACTTAAATTAGAGAGGTGAAGTTCAGAAACTTACCTCTGAAAATGGAGATCGTGA